>NC_081363.1:88270885-88453385 GCF_030684315.1 Stegostoma tigrinum
TCTCGGTCTCTCTCTCATCTGACGGGCCGGAGGTCTCTCTCTTTCTCTCTCTGACCGGGCCGGAGGTCACTCTCTCTCTGACCGGGCCGGAGGTGTCTCCCTCTCTCTCTCTCACCGGGCCGATGGTCACTCACTCTGACCGGGCCGGTGGTCACTCACTCTCTCTGACCCGGCCAGAGGTCTCGGTCTCTCTCTCTCTCTGACCGGGCCGGCGGTCTCTCTCTTTCTCTCTCTGACCGGGCCGGAGGTGTCTCTCTCACTCTCTCTGACCGGGCCGGAGGTCACTCTCTCTCTGACCGGGCCGGAGGTGTCTCCCTCTCTCTCTCTCACCGGGCCGATGGTCACTCACTCTGGACCGGGCCGGTGGTCACTCACTCTCTCTGACCCGGCCAGAGGTCTCGGTCTCTCTCTCTCTCTCTCTCTGACCGGGCCGGCGGTCTCTCTCTTTCTCTCTTCTGACCGGGCCGGAGGTGTCTCTCTCTCTCTCTCTCTCTCTGACCGGGCCAGAGGTGTCTCTCTCTCTCTCTCTCTGACGGGCTGGAGGTCGGTCTCTCTCTCTCACGGGGCCGGAGGTCTCTCTCTCTCTCTCTCTCTCAGACCGGGCCGGTGGTCACTCTCTCACTCTCTCTCTCTCTCTGACCGGGACGGAGGCCTCTCTCACTCTCTCTCTGACCGGGCCAGAGGTCACTCTCACTCTCTCTCTGACCGGGCCGGAGGTCTCTCTCTCTCTCTCTCTCTGACCGGGCCAGATGTCTCTCTCTCTCTCTCTCTGACCGGGACGGAGGTCTCTCTCTCTCTCTCTGACGCGGGCCGGAGGTCTCTCTCTCTCTCTGACCGGGCCGGGCCGGAGGTCTCTCTCTCTCTCTGACCGGGCCGGAGGTCTCTCTCTCTCTCTCTCTGCCTGACCGGGCCGGAGGTCTCTCTCTCTCTCTCTCCTGACCGGGCCGGAGGTCACTCTCACTCTCTCTCTGACCGGGCCGGAGGTCTCTCTCTCTCTCTCTCTCTCTCTGACCGCGGCCGGAGGTCTCTCTCTCTCTCTGACCGGGGCCGGAGGTCTCTCTCTCTCTCTGCCTGACCGGGCCGGAGTCTCTCTCTCTCTCTCTCTCTGACCGCGCCGGAGGTCTCTCTCTCTCTCTCTCTCTCTGACCGGGCCGGAGGTCTCTCTCTGACCGGGCCCGTGGTCACTCACTCTCTCTGACCAGGCCGGTGGTCACTCACTCTCTCTGACCGGGCCGGTGGTCCCTCACTCTCTCTGACCGGGCCGGAGGTCTCTCTCTTGCTCTCTATGACCGGGCCAGAGGTCACCCTCTCTGACCGGGCCGGAGGTCACCCCCCTCTCTCTGTCTCTCTCTCTGACCGGGCCGGAGGTCTCTCTCTTTCTCTCTCTGACCGGGCTGCAGGCTCTCTCACCAGGCCGGAGGTCACTCTCTCTCTGACTGGGCCGGAGGTCTCTCTCTCTCCTCTCGCGCTCTGATGGGGCCGGAGGTGTCTCTTTCTCTCTCTGACCGGGCCAGAGGTGTTTCTCTCTCTCTCTCTGACCGGGCCGGTGGTCACTCACTCTCTCTGACCCGGGCCGGTTGTCACTCACTCTCTCTGACCGGGCCGGGGGTCACTCACTCACTCTCTCTCTCTCTCTCTCTGACCAGGCCGGAGGTCTCTCTCTCTCTGACCGGGCCGGACGTCTCTCTCTCTCTCTCTGTCTCTCTCTCTGACCGGGCCGGAGGTCTCCCTCTCTCTGACCGGGCCGGAGGTCTCTCTCTCTCTCTCTCTGCCTGACCAGGCCGGAGGTCTCTCTCTCTCTGACCGGGCCGGAGGTCTCTCTCTCTCTCTCTGTCTCTCTCTCTGACCGGGCCGGAGGTCTCCCTCTCTCTCTCTCTCTCTGACCGGGGCCGGAGGTCTCTCTCTCTCTCTCTGCCTGACCGGGCCGGAGGTCTCTCTCTCTCTCTCTCTCTGCCTGACCGGGCCGGAGGTCTCTCTCTCTCTCTCTCTCTCTCTCTCTCTCTGACCGGGCCGGAGGTCTACTCTCTGACCGGGCCGGTGGTCACTCACTCTTTCTGACCAGGCCGGGGGTCACTCACACTCACTCTCTCTCTCTCTCTCTGACCGGGCCGGAGGTCTCCCCTCACTCTCTCTGACCGGGCCGGAGGTCTCTCTCTCTCTCTGCCTGACCAGGCCGTAGGTCTCTCTCTCTCTGACCGGGCCGGAGGTCTCTCTCTCTCTCTCTGTCTCTCTCTCTGACCGGGCCGGAGGTCTCCTCTCTCTCTCTCTCTCTGACCGGGCCGGAGGTCTCTCTCTCTCTCTCTCTGCCTGACCGGGCCGGAGGTCTCTCTCTCTCTCTCTCTCTGCCTGACCGGGGCCGGAGGTCTCTCTCTCTCTCTCTCTCTCTCTCTCTGACCGGGCCGGAGGTCTCTCTCTGACCGGGCCGGTGGTCACTCACTCTTTCTGACCAGGCCGGGGGTCACTCACACTCACTCTCTCTCTCTCTCTCTGACCGGGCCGGAGGTCTCCCTCTCTCTCTCTCTGACCGGGCCGGAGGTCTCCCTCTCTCTCTCTGACCGGGCCGGAGGTCTCTCTCTCTCTCTGCCTGACCGGGCCGGAGGTCTCTCTCTCTCTCTCTCTCTCTGACCGGGCCGGAGTCTCTCTCAAAACCGGGCCGGTGGTCACTCACTCTCTCTGACCGGGCCGGGGGTCACTCACTCTCTCTGACCGGGCCGGGGGTCACTCACACTCACTCTCTCTCTCTGACCAGGCCGGAGGTCTCTCTCTCTCTCTCTCTCTCTCTGACCGGGCCGGAGGTCTCCCTCTCTCTCTCTGCCGGGCCGGAGGTCTCTCTCTCTTTCTCTCTCTCTCTGACCGGGCCGGAGGTCTCTCTCTCTTTCTCTCTCTCTCTGACCGGCCGGAGGTCTCTCTCTCTCTCTCTCTCTCTCTCTGACCGGGCCGGAGGTCTCTCTCTCTCTCTCTCTCTCTCTGACTGGGCCGGAGGTCTCTCTCTCTCTCTCTCTCTCTCTGACTGGGCTGGAGGGGTCTCTCTCTCTCCTCTCTCTCTGACTGGGCCGGAGGTCTCTCTCTCTCTCTCTCTCTCTGACCGGGCCGGAGGTCTCTCTCTCTCTCTCTCTCTGACCGGGGCGGAGGTCTCTCTCTCTCTCTCTCTCTCTGACCGGGCCGGAGGTCTCTCTCTCTCTCTGACCGGGCGGAGGTCTCTCCTCTCTCTCTGAACGGGCCGGAGGTCCTCTCTCTCTCTCTCTCTCTCTGACTGGCCGGAGGTCTCTCTCTCTCTCTCTGATCGGGCCGGAGGTCTCTCTCTCTCTGACCGGGCCGTAGGTCACTCTCTCTGACCGGATGGGAGGTCTCTCTCTCTCACCAGGCCGGAGGTCACTCTCTCTCTCTCTGACTGGGGCCGGAGGTCACTCTCTCTCCTCTTGCGCTCTGACCGGGCCGGAGGTCTCTCTTTCTCTCTCTGACCGGGCCTGAGGTCTCTCTCTTCTCACTCTGACCGGGCCTGAGGTCACTCTCTCTCTGACCGGGCCGGAGGTCTCTCTCTTTCTCTCTCTTACCGGGCCGGAGGTCTCTCTCTGTCTCTCTCTTACCGGGCCGAGGGTGTCTCTCTTTCTCTCTCTCTGACCGGGCCTGAGGTCTCTCTCTTCTCACTCTGACCGGAGCCTGAGGTCACTCTCTCTCTGACCGTGGCCGGAGGTCTCGCTCTTTCTCTCTCTGACTGGGCCAGAGGTCACTCTCTCTCTGACCGGGCCGGAGGTGTCTCTCTCTCTCTCTCTCTCTGGTCTCTCTCTCTCTCTCTGACGGTGCACGGAGGTCACTCTCTCTCTCTCTGACCGGGCCGGCGGTGTCTCTCTCTCACCCTCCCTCCCTCTCTGACCGGGCCAGAGGTGTCTCTCTCTCTCTCTCTCTCTCTGACCGGGCAGGAGGTCTCTCTCTTTCTCTCTCTGACCGGGCCGGAGGTCACACTCTCTCTGACCGGGCCGGTGGTCACTCTCTCCCTCTGACCGGCACGGAGGTCACTCTCTCCCTCTCTGACCGGGCCGGTGGTCACTCACTCTCTCTGACCCGGCCGGAGGTCTCGGTCTCTCTCTCTCTGACGGGCCGGAGGTCTCTCTCTTTCTCTCTCTGACCGGGCCGGAGGTCACTCTCTCTCTGACCGGGCCGGAGGTGTCTCCGTCTCTCTCTCTCACCGGGCCGATGGTCACTCACTCTGACCGGGCCGGTGGTCACTCACTCTCTCTGACCCGGCCAGAGGTCTCGGTCTCTCTCTCTCTCTCTCTCTCTGACCGGGCCGGCGGTCTCTCTCTTTCTCTCTCTGACCGGGCCGGAGGTGTCTCTCTCACTCTCTCTGACCGGGCCAGAGGTGTCTCTCTCTCTCTCTCTCTGACGGGGCCGGAGGTCGGTCCTCTCTCTCTCTCACGGGGCCGGAGGTCTCTCTCTCTCTCTCTCTCACGGGGCCGGAGGTCTCTCTCTCTCTCTCTCAGACCGGGCCGGTGGTCACTCTCTCTCTCTCTCTCTCTGACCGGGGCCGGAGGTCTCTCTCACTCTCTATCTGACCAGGCCAGAGGTCTCTCTCACTCTCTCTCTGACCGGGCTGGAGATCTCCCTCTCTCTCTGACCGGGCCGGAGGTCTCCCTCTCTCTCTGACTGGGCGGAGGTGTCTCCCTCTCTCTCTGACCGGGCCGGAGGTGTCTCCCTCTCTCTCTGACCGGGCCGGAGGTGTCTCCCTCTCTCTCTGACCGGGCCGGAGGTGTCTCCCTCTCTCTCTGACCGGGCCGGAAGTGTCTCCCTCTCTCTCTGTGATCGGGCCGGTGGTCACTCACTCTCTCTGACCGGCACGGAGGTCACTCACTCTCTCTCTCTCTCTCTCACCGGGCCGGAGGTCTATCTCTCTCTCTCTCTCTCTGACCGGGCCGGAGGTCTCTCTCTTTCTCTCTCTGACCGGGCCGGTGGTCACTCACTCTCTCTGACCGCGGGACAGAGGTCTCTCTCTCTGCCTGACCGGGCCGGTGGTCTCTCTCTCTCTCTGACCGGGCCGGAGGTCTCTCTCTCTTTCTCTCTCTGACCGGGCCCGTGGTCACTCACTCTCTCTGACCGCACGGAGGTCTCTCCTCTCTGACTGGGCCGGTGGCCACTCTCTCTCTCTGACCGGGGCCAGAGGTCACCCCCTCTCTCTGACCGGGCCGGAGGTCTCTCTCTCTCCTCTCGCGCTCTGACCGGCCGGAGGTCTCTCTTTCTCTCTCTGACCGGGCCAGGAGGGTGTCTCTCTCTCTCTCTCTGACCGGGCCGGTGGTCACTCACTCTCTCTGACCGGGCCGGTGGTCACTCACTCACTCTCTCTGACCGGCACGGAGGTCACTCACTCTCTCTCTCTCTCTCTCACCGGGCCGGAGGTCTATCTCTCTCTCTCTCTCTGACCGGGCCGGAGGTCTCTCTCTTTCTGTCTCTGACCGGGCCGGTGGTCACTCACTCTCTCTGACCCGGGCCAGAGGTCTCTCTCTCTCTCTCTGCCTGACCGGGCCGGTGGGTCTCTCTCTCTCTCTCTGACCGGGCCGGAGGTCTCTCTCTCTTTCTCTCTCTGACCGGGCCCGTGGTCACTCACTCTCTCTGACCGGCACGGAGGTCTCTCTCTCTGACCGGGGCCGCGGTGGCCACTCTCTCTCTCTGACCGGGCCAGAGGTTACCCCTCTCTCTGACCGGGCCGGAGGTCTCTCTCTTTCTCTCTCTGACCGGGCCGCAGGTCACTCTCTCTGACCGGGCCGGAGGTCACTCTCTCATCTGACCGGGCCGGAGGTCACTCTCTCTCTGACCGGGCCGGAGGTCCACTCTCTCTCTGACCGGGCCGGAGGTCTCTCTCCTCTCTGACCGGACGGGAGGTCTCTCTCTCTCTGACCGGAGGGGAGGTCTCTCTCTCTCTGACCGGACGGGAGGTCTCTCTCTCTCTCCCTCTCGCGCTCTGACCGGGCCGGAGGTCTCTCTCTCTCTCTCTGACCGGGGCCCCGGTGGTCACTCACTCTCTCTCTGACCGGGCCGGAGGTCTCTCTCTCTCTCTCTGCCTGATCAGGCCGGAGGTCTCTCTCTCTCTCTCTCTCTGACCGAGCCGGAGGTCTCTCTCTCTCTCTGTGACTGGGCCGGAGGTCTCTCGCTTTCTCTCTCTGACCGGGACGGACGTCACCCTCTCTGACCGGGCCGGAGTTCTCTCTCTTTCTCTCTCTGACCGGGCCGCAGGTCTCTCTCTCTCTGACCGGACGGGAGGTCTCTCTCTCTCTGACTGGGCCGGAGGACCGGGCCGGAGGTCTCTCTCTCTCTCTCTGACCGGGGCCGGTGGTCACTCACTCTCTCTCTGACCGGGGCCGGAGGTCTCTCTCTCTCTCTGCCTGATCAGGCCGGAGGTCTCTCTCTCTCTCTCTGACCGAGCCGGAGGTCTCTCTCTCTCTCTCTCTGTGACTGGGCCGGAGGTTTCTCGCTTTCTCTCTCTGACCGGGCCGGAGGTCTTTCTCTTTCTCTCTCTAACCAGGCCGGAGGGGCACTCTCTCTGACCGGGCCGGAGGTCTCTCTCTCTCCTCACACGCTCTGACCGGGCCGGAGGTCTCTCTTTCTCTCTCTGTCCGGGCCGGTGGTCTCTCTCTTTCACTCTCTGACCGGGCCGGTGGTCACTCACTCTCTCTCTCTCTCTCACCGGGCCAGAGGTCTCTCTCTCTCTCTCTGCCTGACCGGGGCCGGAGGTCTCTCTCTCTCTCTCTGACCGGGCCGGAGGTCTCTCTCTCTTTCTCTCTCTGACCGGGCCCGTGGTCACTCACTCTCTCTGACCGGCACGGAGGTCTCTCTCTCTGACCGGGCCGGTGGCCACTCTCTCTCTCTGACCGGGCCAGAGGTTACCCCCCTCTCTCTGACCGGGGCCGGAGGTCTCTCTCTTTCTCTCTCTGACCGGGCCGGAGGTCTTTCTCTTTCTCTCTCTAACCAGGCCGGAGGGCACTCTCTCTGACCGGGGCCGGAGGTCTCTCTCTCTCCTCACACGCTCTGACCGGGCCGGAGGTCTCTCTTTCTCTCTCTCTGTCCGGGCCGGTGGGTCTCTCTCTTTCACTCTCTGACCCGGGCCGGTGGTCACTCACTCTCTCTCTCTCTCTCTCTCTCACCGGGCCAGAGGTCTCTCTCTCTCTCACCGGGCCGGTGGTCTCTCTCTCTCTCTCTGACCGGGCCGGAGGTCTCCCTCTCTTTCTCTCTCTGACCGGGCCCGTGGTCACTCACTCTCTCTGACCGGCACGGAGGTCTCTCTCTCTGACCGGGCCGGTGGCCACTCTCTCTCTCTGACCGGGCCAGAGGTTACCCCCTCTCTCTGACCGGGCCGGAGGTCTCTCTCTTTCTCTCTCTGACCGGGCCGCAGGTCACTCTCTCTGACTGGGCCGGAGGTCTCTCTCTCTCTGACCGGACGGGAGGTCTCTCTCTCTCTGACCGGACGGGAGGTCTCTCTCTCTCTCTGACTGGGCCGGAGGTCTCTCTCTCTCTCCTCTCGCGCTCTGACCGGGCCGGAGGTCTCTCTCTCTCTCTCTGACTGATCAGGCCGGAGGTCTCTCTCTCTCTCTCTCTCTCTCTGACCGAGCCGGAGGTCTCTCTCTCTCTCTCTCTGTGACTGGGCTGGAGGTCTCTCGCTTTCTCTCTCTGACCGGGACGGACGTCACCCTCTCTGACCGGGCCGGAGGTCTCTCTCTTTCTCTCTCTGACCGGGCCGGTGGTCACTCACTCTCTCTGACCGGGACAGAGGTCTCTCTCTCTGCCTGACCGGGCCGGTGGTCTCTCTCTCTCTCTGACCGGGCCGGAGGTCTCTCTCTCTTTCTCTCTCTGACCGGGCCCCGTGGTCACTCACTCTCTCTGACCGGCACGGAGGTCTCTCTCTCTGACTGGGCCGGTGGCCACTCTCTCTCTCTGACCGGGCCAGAGGTCACCCCCTCTCTCTGACCGGGCCGGAGGTCTCTCTCTCTCCTCTCGCGCTCTGACCGGGCCGGAGGTCTCTCTTTCTCTCTCTGACCGGGGCCGGAGGTGTCTCTCTCTCTCTCTCTGACCGGGCCGGTGGTCACTCACTCTCTCTGACCGGGCCGGTGGTCACTCACTCACTCTCTCTGACCGGCACGGAGGTCACTCACTCTCTCTCTCTCTCTCTCACCGGGCCGGAGGTCTATCTCTCTCTCTCTCTCTGACCGGGCCGGAGGTCTCTCTCTTTCTGTCTCTGACCGGGCCGGTGGTCACTCACTCTCTCTGACCGGGCCAGAGGTCTCTCTCTCTCTCTCTGCCTGACCGGGCCGGTGGTCTCTCTCTCTCTCTCTCTGACCGGGCCGGAGGTCTCTCTCTCTTTCTCTCTCTGACCGGGCCCGTGGTCACTCACTCTCTCTGACCGGCACGGAGGTCTCTCTCTCTGACCGGGCCGGTGGCCACTCTCTCTCTCTGACCGGGCCAGAGGTTACCCCCTCTCTCTGACCGGGCCGGAGGTCTCTCTCTTTCTCTCTCTGACCGGGCCGCAGGTCACTCTCTCTGACCGGGCCGGAGGTCACTCTCTCTCTGACCGGGCCGGAGGGTCACTCTCTCTCTGACCGTGGCCGGAGGTCACTCTCTCTCTGACCGGGCCGGAGGTCTCTCTCTCTCTGACCGGACGGGAGGTCTCTCTCTCTCTGACCGGACGGGAGGTCTCTCTCTCTCTGACCGGACGGGAGGTCTCTCTCTCTCTCCTCTCGCGCTCTGACCGGGCCGGAGGTCTCTCTCTCTCTCTCTGACCGGGCGGTGGTCACTCACTCTCTCTCTGACCGGGCCGGAGGTCTCTCTCTCTCTCTGCCTGATCAGGCCGGAGGTCTCTCTCTCTCTCTCTCTCTGACCGAGCCGGAGGTCTCTCTCTCTCTCTCTCTGTGACTGGGCCGGAGGTCTCTCGCTTTCTCTCTCTGACCGGGACGGACGTCACCCTCTCTGACCGGGCCGGAGTTCTCTCTCTTTCTCTCTCTGACCGGGCCGCAGGTCTCTCTCTCTCTGACCGGACGGGAGGTCTCTCTCTCTCTGACTGGGCCGGAGGTCTCTCTCTCTCTCTCTCTCGCGCTCTGACCGGGCCGGAGGTCTCTCTCTCTCTCTCTGACCGGGCCGGTGGTCACTCACTCTCTCTCTGACCGGGCCGGAGGTCTCTCTCTCTCTCTGCCTGATCAGGCCGGAGGTCTCTCTCTCTCTCTCTGACCGAGCCGGAGGTCTCTCTCTCTCTCTCTCTGTGACTGGGCCGGAGGTTTCTCGCTTTCTCTCTCTGACCGGGCCGGAGGTCTTTCTCTTTCTCTCTCTAACCAGGCCGGAGGGCACTCTCTCTGACCGGGCCGGAGGTCTCTCTCTCTCCTCACACGCTCTGACCGGGCCGGAGGTCTCTCTTTCTCTCTCTGTCCGGGCCGGTGGTCTCTCTCTTTCACTCTCTGACCGGGCCGGTGGTCACTCACTCTCTCTCTCTCTCTCACCGGGCCAGAGGTCTCTCTCTCTCTCTCTGCCTGACCGGGCCGGAGGTCTCTCTCTCTCTCTCTGACCGGGCCGGAGGTCTCTCTCTCTTTCTCTCTCTGACCGGGCCCGTGGTCACTCACTCTCTCTGACCGGCACGGAGGTCTCTCTCTCTGACCGGGCCGGTGGCCACTCTCTCTCTCTGACCGGGCCAGAGGTTACCCCCTCTCTCTGACCGGGCCGGAGGTCTCTCTCTTTCTCTCTCTGACCGGGCCGGAGGTCTTTCTCTTTCTCTCTCTAACCAGGCCGGAGGGCACTCTCTCTGACCGGGCCGGAGGTCTCTCTCTCTCCTCACACGCTCTGACCGGGCCGGAGGTCTCTCTTTCTCTCTCTGTCCGGGCCGGTGGTCTCTCTCTTTCACTCTCTGACCGGGCCGGTGGTCACTCACTCTCTCTCTCTCTCTCTCTCACCGGGCCAGAGGTCTCTCTCTCTCTCACCGGGCCGGTGGTCTCTCTCTCTCTCTCTGACCGGGCCGGAGGTCTCCCTCTCTTTCTCTCTCTGACCGGGCCCGTGGTCACTCACTCTCTCTGACCGGCACGGAGGTCTCTCTCTCTGACCGGGCCGGTGGCCACTCTCTCTCTCTGACCGGGCCAGAGGTTACCCCCTCTCTCTGACCGGGCCGGAGGTCTCTCTCTTTCTCTCTCTGACCGGGCCGCAGGTCACTCTCTCTGACTGGGCCGGAGGTCTCTCTCTCTCTGACCGGGCCGGAGGTCTCTCTCTCTCTGACCGGACGGGAGGTCTCTCTCTCTCTGACCGGACGGGAGGTCTCTCTCTCTCTCTGACTGGGCCGGAGGTCTCTCTCTCTCTCCTCTCGCGCTCTGACCGGGCCGGAGGTCTCTCTCTCTCTCTCTGACTGATCAGGCCGGAGGTCTCTCTCTCTCTCTCTCTCTCTGACCGAGCCGGAGGTCTCTCTCTCTCTCTCTCTGTGACTGGGCTGGAGGTCTCTCGCTTTCTCTCTCTGACCGGGACGGACGTCACCCTCTCTGACCCGGGCCGGAGGTCTCTCTCTTTCTCTCTCTGACCGGGCCGCAGGTCACTCTCTCTGACTGGGCCGGAGGTCTCTCTCTCTCTGACCGGGCCGGAGGTCTCTCTTTCTCTGACCGGGCCGGAGGTCTCTCTCTCTCTCTCCTCTCGCGCTCTGACCGGGCCGGAGGTCTCTCTCTCTCTCTGCCTGATCAGGCCGGAGGTCTCTCTCTCTCTCTCTCTCTCTGACCGAGCCGGAGGTCTCTCTCTCTCTCTCTCTGTGACTGGGCCGGAGGTCTCTCGCTTTCTCTCTCTGACCGGGACGGACGTCACCCTCTCTGACCGGGGCCGGAGGTCTCTCTCTTTCACTCTCTGACCGGGCCGGAGGTCTTTCTCTTTCTCTCTCTAACCAGGCCGGAGGGCACTCTCTCTGACCGGGCCGGAGGTCTCTCTCTCTCCTCACACGCTCTGACCGGGCCGGAGGTCTCTCTTTCTCTCTCTGTCCGGGCCGGTGGTCTCTCTCTTTCACTCTCTGACCGGGCCGGTGGTCACTCACTTTCTCTGACCCGGCCGGTGGTCACTCTCTCTCTCTCTCTCTCTCTCTCCCCCTCCCCCTCCCTCTCTCTCTCTGACCGGTGCCGGAGGTCACTCTCTCTCTTACCCGGCCGGTGGTCACTCTCTCTCTCTCTGACCGGGCCGGTGGTCACTCTCTCTCTCTGACCGGGCCGGTGGTCAAACTCTCTCTGACCGGGCCGGTGGTCACTCTCTCTCTCTGACCGGGCCGGAGGTCTCTCTCACTCTCTCTCTCTCTCTGACCGGGACGGAGGCCTCTCTCACTCTCTCTCTGACCGGGCCAGAGGTCACTCTCACTCTCTCTCTGACCGGGGCCGGAGGTCTCTCTCTCTCTCTCTCTCTCTGACCGGGCCAGATGTCTCTCTCTCTCTCTCTCTGACCGGGACGGAGGTCTCTCTCACTCTCTCTCTCTCTCTGACCGGGACGGAGGCCTCTCTCACTCTCTCTCTGACCGGGCCAGAGGTCACTCTCACTCTCTCTCTGACCGGGCCGGAGGTCTCTCTCTCTCTCTCTCTCTCTCTCTCTCTCTGACCGGGCCAGATGTCTCTCTCTCTCTCTCTCTGACCGGGACGGAGGTCTCTCTCTCTCTGACCGGGACGGACGTCACCCTCTCTGACCGGGCCGGAGGTCTCTCTCTTTCTCTCTCTGACCGGGCCGCAGGTCACTCTCTCTGACTGGGCCGGAGGTCTCTCTCTCTCTGACCGGGCCGGAGGTCTCTCTCTCTCTGACCGGGCCGGAGGTCTCTCTCTCTCTGACCGGGCCGGAGGTCTCTCTCTCTCTGACTGGGCCGGAGGTCTCTCTCTCTCTCCTCTCGCGCTCTGACCGGGCCGGAGGTCTCTCTCTCTCTCTCTGACCGGGCCGGTGGTCACTCACTCTCTCTCTGACCGGGCCGGAGGTCTCTCTCTCTCTCTGCCTGATCAGGCCGGAGGTCTCTCTCTCTCTCTCTCTCTCTGACCGAGCCGGAGGTCTCTCTCTCTCTCTCTCTGTGACTGGGCCGGAGGTCTCTCGCTTTCTCTCTCTGACCGGGACGGACGTCACCCTCACTGACCGGGCCGGAGGTCTCTCTCTCTCTCTCTCTGACCGGGCCAGATGTCTCTCTCTCTCTCTCTCTCTCTCTGACCGGGACGGAGGTCTCTCTCTCTCTGACCGGGCCGGAGGTCTCTCTCTCTCTCTGACCGGGCCGGAGGTCTCTCTCTCTCTCTGACCGGGCCGGAGGTCTCTCTCTCTCTCTGACCGGGCCGGAGGTCTCTCTCTCTCTCTCTCTCTCTCTGCCTGACCGGGCCGGAGGTCTCTCTCTCTCTCTCTCTGACCGGGCCGGTGGTCACTCACTCTCTCTGACCGGGCCGGAGGTCTCTCTCTTGCCCTCTATGACCGGGCCAGAGGTCACCCTCTCTGACCGGGCCGGAGGTCACCCCCTCTCTCTGTCTCTCTCTCTGACCGGGCCGGAGGTCTCTCTCTTTCTCTCTCTGACCGGGCTGCAGGTCACTCTCTCTGACCAGATGGGAGGTCTCTCTCTCTCACCAGGCCGGAGGTCACTCTCTCTCTGACTGGGCCGGAGGTCTCTCTCTCTCCTCTCGCGCTCTGACGGGGCCGGAGGTGTCTCTTTCTCTCTCTGACCGGGCCAGAGGTGTTTCTCTCTCTCTCTCTGACCGGGCCGGTGGTCACTCACTCTCTCTGACCGGGCCGGGGATCACACATTCACTCTCTCTCTCTCTCTCTCTCTCTCTCTGACCGGACCGGAGGTCTCTCTCTCTCTCTCTGTCTCTCTCTCTGACCGGGCCGGAGGTCTCCCTCTCTCTGACCGGGCCGGAGGTCTCTCTCTCTCTCTCTGCCTGACCAGGCCGGAGGTCTCTCTCTCTCTGACCGGGCCGGAGGTCTCTCTCTCTCTCTCTCTGTCTCTCTCTCTGACCGGGCCGGAGGTCTCCCTCTCTCTCTCTCTCTCTCTGCCTGACCGGGCCGGAGGTCTCTCTCTCTCTCTCTCTCTCTCTCTGCCTGACCGGGCCGGAGGTCTCTCTCTCTCTCTGACCGGGCCGGAGGTCTCTCTCTGACCGGGCCGGTGGTCACTCACTCTCTCTGACCGGGCCGGTGGTCACTCACTCTCTCTGACCAGGCCGGGGGTCACTCACACTCACTCTCTCTCTCTCTCTCTCTGACCGGGCCGGAGGTCTCCCTCTCTCTCTCTCTGACCGGGCCGGAGGTCTCCCTCTCTCTCTCTGACCGGGCCGGAGGTCTCTCTCTCTCTCTCTGCCTGACCGGGCCGGAGGTCTCTCTCTCTCTCTCTCTCTCTGACTGGGCCGGAGGTCTCTCTCTCTCTCTCTCTCTCTGACTGGGCCGGAGGTCTCTCTCTCTCTCTCTCTCTCTGACTGGGCCGGAGGTCTCTCTCTCTCTCTCTCTCTGACCGGGCCGGAGGTCTCTCTCTCTCTCTCTGACCGGGCCGGAGGTCTCTCTCTCTCTCTCTCTCTGAACGGGCCGGAGGTCTCTCTCTCTCTGACTGGGCCGGAGGTCTCTCTCTCTCTCTCTGATCGGGCCGGAGGTCTCTCTCTCTCTGACCGGGCCGCAGGTCACTCTCTCTGACCGGATGGGAGGTCTCTCTCTCTGACCGGGCCGTAGGTCTCTCTCTCTCTCTCTCTCTCTGACTGGGCCGGAGGTCTCTCTCTCTCTCTCTCTCTCTGACTGGGCCGGAGGTCTCTCTCTCTCTCTCTCTCTGACCGGGCCGGAGGTCTCTCTTTCTCTCTCTGACCGGGCCAGAGGTGTCTCTCTCTCTCTCTGACCGGGCCGGTGGTCACTCACTCTCTCTGACCAGGCCGGTGGTCACTCACTCTCTCTGACCAGGCCAGTGGTCACTCACTCTCTCTGACCGGGCCGGTGGTCTCTCTCTTGCCCTCTATGACCGGGCCAGAGGTCACCCTCTCTGACCGGGCCGGAGGTCACCCCCTCTCTCTGTCTCTCTCTCTGACCGGGCTGCAGGTCACTCTCTCTGACCGGATGGGAGGTCTCTCTCTCTCACCTGGCCGGAGGTCACTCTCTCTCTGACTGGGCCGGAGGTCTCTCTCTCTCCACTCGCGCTCTGACCGGGCCGGAGGTGTCTCTTTCTCTCTCTGACCGGACCAGAGGTGTTTCTCTCTCTCTCTGACCGGGCCGGTGGTCACTCACTCTCTCTGACCGGGCCGGTGGTCACTCACTCTCTCTCTCTCTGACCGGGCCGGAGGTCTCCCTCTCTCTCTCTCTGACCGGGCCGGAGGTCTCCCTCTCTCTCTCTCTGACCGGGCCGGAGGTCTCCCTCTCTCTCTCTCTCTCTCTCTCTGACCGGGCCGGAGGTCTCTCTCTCTCTCTCTTTCTCTCTCTCTCTCTCTCTCTCTCTCTCTGACTGGGCCGGAGGTCACTCTCTCTCTGACTGGGCCGGAGGTCTCTCTCTCTCCTCTCGCGCTCTGACCGGGCCGGAGGTGTCTCTTTCTCTGTCTGACCGGGCCAGAGGTGTTTCTCTCTCTCTCTGACCGGGCCGGTGGTCACTCACTCTCTCTGACCGGGCCGGTGGTCACTCACTCTCTCTCTCTGACCGGGCCGGAGGTCTCCCTCTCTCTCTCTGACCAGGCCGGAGGTCTCTCTCTCTCTCTCTCTGACCGGGCCGGAGGTCTCTCTCTCTCTCTCTGACCGGGCCGGAGGTCTCCCTCTCTCTCTCTCTCTGACCGGGCCGGAGGTCTCCCCGCTCTCTCTCTCTCTCTCTGACCGGGGCCGGAGGTCTCCCTCTCTCTCTCTCTCTCTCTGACCGGGGCCGGAGGTCTCCCTCTCTCTCTCTCTCTCTGACCGGGCCGGAGGTCTCCCTCTCTCTCTCTGACCGGGCCGGAGGTTTCCCTCTCTCTCTCTGACCGGGCCGGAGGTCTCTCTCTCTCTCTCTCTCTCTCTCTGACCGGGCCGGAGGTCTCTCTCTCTCTCTCTCTCTCTCTCTCTGACCAGGCCGGAGGTCTCTCTCTCTCTCTCTGACCGGGCCGGAGGTCTCTCTCTCTCTCTCTCTCTCTCTCTGACCGGGCCGGAGGTCTCTCTCTCTCTCTCTGACCGGGCCGGAGGTCTCTCTCTCTCTCTCACCGGGCCGGAGGTCTCTCTCTCTCTCTCTCTCTGACCGGGCCGGAGGTCTCTCTCTCTCTCTCTCTGACCGGGCCGGAGGTCTCTCTCTCTCTCTCTCTGACCGGGCCGGAGGTCTCTCTCTCTCTCTCTCTCTGACCGGGGCCGGAGGTCTCCCTCTCTCTCTCTCTCTGACCGGGCCGGAGGTCTCCCGCTCTCTCTCTCTCTCTCTGACCGGGCCGGAGGTCTCCCTCTCTCTCTCTCTCTCTGACCGGGCCGGAGGTCTCCCTCTCTCTCTCTCTCTCTGACCGGGCCGGAGGTCTCCCTCTCTCTCTCTGACCGGGCCGGAGGTTTCCCTCTCTCTCTCTGACCGGGCCGGAGGTCTCTCTCTCTCTCTCTCTGACCGGGCCGGAGGTCTCTCTCTCTCTCTCTCTCTCTCTCTCTGACCAGGCCGGAGGTCTCTCTCTCTCTCTCTGACCGGGCCGGAGGTCTCTCTCTCTCTCTCTCTCTCTCTCTCTGACCGGCCGGAGGTCTCTCTCTCTCTCTCTGACCGGGCCGGAGGTCTCTCTCTCTCTCTCACCGGGCCGGAGGTCTCTCTCTCTCTCTCTCTCTGACCGGGCCGGAGGTCTCTCTCTCTCTCTCTCTGACCGGCCGGAGGTCTCTCTCTCTCTCTCTCTCTGACCGGGCCGGAGGTCTCTCTCTCTCTCTCTCTGACTGGGCCGGAGGTCTCTCTCTCTCTCTCTGACCGGGCCGGAGGTCTCTCTCTCTCTCTCTCTGACCGGGCCGGAGGTCTCTCTCTCTCTCTCTGACCGGGCCGGAGGTCTCTCTCTCTCTGACCAGGCCGGAGGTCTCCCTCTCTCTCTCTCTCTCTGACCGGGCCGGAGGTCTCCCTCTCTCTCTCTCTCTCTGACCGGGCCGGAGGTCTCCCTCTCTCTCTCTGACCGGCCGGAGGTCTCCCTCTCTCTCTCTCTCTCTCTGACCGGGCCGGAGGTCTCCCTCTCTCTCTCTCTCTCTCTGACCGGGCCGGAGGTCTCTCTCTCTCTCTCTCTGACCGGGCCGGAGGTCTCTCTCTCTCTCTCTCTCTCTGACCGGGCCGGAGGTCTCTCTCTCTCTCTCTCTGACCGGGCCGGAGGTCTCTCTCTCTCTCTCTGACCGGGCCGGAGGTCTCTCTCTCTCTCTCTCTGACCGGGCCGGAGGTCTCTCTCTCTCTCTCACCGGGCCGGAGGTCTCTCTCTCTCTCTCTCTCTGACCGGGCCGGAGGTCTCTCTCTCTCTCTCTCTCTCTGACCGGGCCGGAGGTCTCTCTCTCTCTCTCTCTCTCTGACCGGGCCGGAGGTCTCTCTCTCTCTCTCTCTCTCTCTCTGACCGGGCCGGAGGTCTCTCTCTCTCTCTCTCTGACCGGGCCGGAGGTCTCTCTCTCTCTCTCTGACCGGGCCGGAGGTCTCTCTCTCTCTCTCTCTCTCTCTCTGACCGGGCCGGAGGTCTCTCTCTCTCTCTCTCTGACCGGGCCGGAGGTCTCTCTCTCTCTCTCACCGGGCCGGAGGTCTCTCTCTCTCTCTCTCTCTGACCGGGCCGGAGGTCTCTCTCTCTCTCTCTCTCTGACCGGCCGGAGGTCTCTCTCTCTCTCTCTCTCTGACTGGGCCGGAGGTCTCTCTCTCTCTCTCTCTGACCGGGCCGGAGGTCTCTCTCTCTCTCTCTCTGACCGGGCCGGAGGTCTCTCTCTCTCTCTCTCTGACCGGGCCGGAGGTCTCTCTCTCTCTCTCTCTGACCGGGCCGGAGGTCTCTCTCTCTCTCTCTCTCTCTGACCGGGCCGGAGGTCTCTCTCTCTCTGATCGGGCCGGAGGTCCTCTCTCTCTCTCTCTCTCTCTCTCTCTGACCGGGCCGGAGGTCTCTCTCTCTCTCTCTCTGACCGGGCCGGAGGTCTCTCTCTCTCTCTGACCGGGCCGGAGGTCTCTCTCTCTCTCTCTCTGATCGGGCCGGAGGTCTCTCTCTCTCTGATCGGGGGCCGTGAGGTCTCTCTCTCTCTCTCTCTCTCTGACCGGGGCCGCAGGTCACTCTCTCTGACCGGATGGGAGGTCTCTCTCTCTCACCAGGCCGGAGGTCACTCTCTCTCTCTGACTGGGCCGGAGGTCACTCTCTCTCCTCTCGCGCTCTGACCGGGCCGGAGGTGTCTCTTTCTCTCTCTGACCGGGGCCAGAGGTGTCTCTCTCTCTCTCTCTGACCGGGCCGGTGGTCACTCACTCTCTCTGACCGGGCCGGTGGTCACTCACTCTCTCTCTCTGACCGGGCCGGAGGTCTCTCTCTCTCTCTCTCTCTGACCGGGCCGGAGGTCTCTCACTCTCTCTCTGACCGGGCCGGAGGTCTCCCTCTCTCTGACCATCTCTCTCCCTCTCTGTCTCTCTGACCAGGCCGGAGGTCTCTCTATCTCTCTGACTGGGCCGGAGGTCTCTCTCTCTCCTCTCGCGCTCTGACCGGGCCGGAGGGTCTCTCTTTCTCTCTCTGACCGGGCCAGAGGTGTCTCTCTCTCTCTCTGACCGGGCCGGTGGTCACTCACTCTCTCTTTCTCTGACCGGGCCGGAGGTCTCTCTCTCTCTCCCTCTGACCGGGCCGGAGGTCTCTCTCTCACTCTCTGACTGGGCTGGAGGTCTCTCACTCTCTCTCTCTTTCTGACCGGGCCGCTGGTCACTCCCCCCCTCTCTCGATCTCTTCCCGGGCCCGCTGGTCTCTCCCCCCCTCTCTCGATCTCTTCCCGGGGCGCTGGTCACTCCCCCTCTCTCTCGATCTCTTCCCGGGCCGCTGGTCACTCCCCCTCTCTCTCGATCTCTTCCCGGGCCGATGGTCACTCCCCCTCTCTCTCGATCTCTTCCCGGGCCGATGGTCACTCCCCCTCTCTCTCGATCTCTTCCCGGGCCGCTGGTCACTCCCCCTCTCTCTCGATCTCTTCCCGGGCCGCTGGTCACTCCCCCCCTCTCTCGATCTCTTTCCGGGCCGCTGGTCACTCCCCCCCCTCTCTCGATCTCTTCCCGGGCCGCTGGTCACTCCCCCTCTCTCTCGATCTCTTCCCGGGCCGATGGTCACTCCCCCTCTCTCTCGATCTCTTCCCGGGCCGATGGTCACTCCCCCTCTCTCTCGATCTCTTCCCGGGCCGCTGGTCACTCCCCCTCTCTCTCGATCTCTTTCCGGGCCGCTGGTCACTCCCCCCCTCTCTCGATCTCTTCCCGGGCCGCTGGTCACTCCCCCCTCTCTCTCGATCTCTTCCCGGGCCGCTGGTCACTCCCCCCCTCTCTCGATCTCTTCCGGGCCGCTGGTCACTCCCCCCCTCTCTCGATCTCTTTCCGGGCCGCTGGTCACTCCCCCCCCTCTCTCGATCTCTTCCCGGGCCGCTGGTCACTCCCCCTCTCTCTCGATCTCTTCCCGGGCCGCTGGCCACTCCCCCCCCTCTCTCGATCTCTTCCCGGGCCGCTGGCCACTCCCCCCCTCTCTCGATCTCTTCCCGGGCCGCTGGCCACTCCCCCCTCTCTCGATCTCTTCCCGGGCCGCTGGCCACTCCCCCCCCCTCTCTCGATCTCTTCCCGGGCCGCTGGCCACTCCCCCCCCTCTCTCGATCTCTTCCCGGGCCGCTGGCCACTCCCCCCCCTCTCTCTCTCTCTTCCCGGGCCGCTGGCCACTCCCCCCCTCTCTCTCTCTCTTCCCGGGCCGCTGGCCACTTCCCCCCTCTCTCTCTCTCTCTCTCTTCCCGGCCGCTGGCCACTCCCCCCCTCTCTCTCTCTCTCTCTTCCCGGGCCGCTGGCCACTCCCCCCCCCTCTCTCTCTCTCTCTCTCTCTTCCCGGGCCGCTGGCCACTCCCCCCCTCTCTCTCTCTCTCTCTCTCTTCCCGGGCCGCTGGCCACTCCTCCCTCCCTCCCTCCCTCTCCCTCTCTCTCTCTCTCTCTCTCTTCCCGGGCCGCTGGCCACTCCCCCCCTCTCTCTCTTCTCTCTCTCTTCCCGGGCCGCTGGCCACTCCCCCCCTCTCTCTCTCTCTCTTCCCGGGCCGCTGGCCACTCCCCCCCTCTCTCTCTCTCTCTCTCTCTCTCTTCCCGGGCCGCTGGCCACTCCTCCCTCCCTCCCTCCCTCCCTCTCCCTCTCTCTCTCTCTCTCTCTCTTCCCGGGCCGCTGGCCACTCCCCCCCTCTCTCTCTTCTCTCTCTCTTCCCGGGCCGCTGGCCACTCCCCCCCTCTCTCTCTCTCTCTTCCCGGGCCGCTGGCCACTCCCCCCCTCTCTCTCTCTCTCTTCCCGGGCCGCTGGTCACTCCCCCTCTCTCGATCTCACCCCGTACCGGTGGTCACTCTCTCTCTCTCTCTCTGTAGGCGGGCCGGTGGTCACTCAATCTCTGTCTCTCTGACAAGGCCGGTGGTCACTGTCTCTCTCTCTCACTGACCGGGCCGGTGGTCGGTCGGTCACTCTCTCTCACTGACAGGCCCGGTGGTCGATCACACATTCTCTCTCTCTTTCACTGACCGAGCCGGTAGTGGGTCTCTCTCTGACCAGGCCAGTGGTCACTCTCTGGCGTTGCTCATCCTTGGGCCGATCCGGAACTACGAACGCGTCTACTCCGCCTACCGGATGTGACGGCAACGAACCGTCGCCGCGAGGGTTAGAGCCCGGATAGCTCCGTCACTCCGCCCAGTGTTGTCACGGTTATTGAGCGCAGTGTGACCGGTGGTTAATGCCCGCAGTCTCAGAACCGCGCAGCACGCAAACAGACCTTTCGGCCCAGCGCATTCATACTGATCAAATCTCCCAACCTGACCTGGTTCCATTGATGACAAGCAAGGTGTCAAGCTGGATGAACGCAGCAGGCCAAGCAACATTAGAGGAGCAGGAAAGCTGACGTTTCTGGGTCTAGACCCATTTCTGAAGAAGTGCCTCGACCTGAAACGTCAGCCTTCCCGCTCCTCTGATGCTGCTTGGCCTGCTGTGTTCGTTCAGCTCTAAACCTTGGTGTCTCAGTTTCTCCAGCATCAGCAGTTCCTACTATCTCCCCTTAACCCCATCCAAGTCCCTTTTCAATGTTATAACTGTGACTAGCCTCCACAACCACCCTTTGGCATCTCGTTGCATACATGCTCCACTCTAAAATTTTCCCTCCGGTCCGTTTTAAATCTTTACCCTCGAACCATAATCCTACGCCATCTAGTTTTGGACTCTCCTACCGAGAAAAAGACTTTGGCTATTTATCCTATACATTGCCCCTCATGACTTTAAAGCTCTATAAGGTCACCCCTTCAGCCTCTGACAGTCCAAAGAATAAAGTCTATTCAGCCCTTCCCTATAGCACACACTCTTCAATCTTGGCAACATCCTGATTAATCTTTTCTGCATTTCTGCTTTCCTTACAGCATCCGCAATTTTGGTTTTTATTTAGTATTTAACTCACTGTCACATCTCTTCTAGGTATGCCCACCTAGAAGAAGTTCTGCTCCTCTCTCCAAGAGGATTTTTGTTCCCTCTTCTTGCCGAGGAACATTAATTTCACTGTGACTCTGGTTTTTGACCGAGTATTTGCTAAAACTCGTTTCCACAGCCATTTCATATTCCTTACTGACCACCTCCGGCTCAGACTCAACCCACGTGGATTCTAACTGAAATTTCATCCCTTGTGTTTTGAATTCTCCCAGGATCACAGGTATTTCCGTGATGTTCAATGTTCAACAGACAGCTGCTCTTGTTGCATCCTGAGGTCCACGCTCAATGCCATACAACATCACATGCACACACTCAACGTTTCTCACCAACATCGCAACACACTAGCTCAGGTTTGCACCACTCCGCAGTTCTACTTCATCCTCTGGCTTATTTGTCATGCTAACAAGTAATTTTTTCTTTTCCTTCCAGGTATCAAGGCCCACAAGATGCAACAACTCAAAGATACCCATGGCCCTCTGGAGCCTTCCTCTCCCCCCTTCCCTCTGACTCCATCCCATCTCCCAACCCCACCTCCTGTCAGGTATTCACCATTCCTCCTCACCTTCCGTTTTCCGATTCTGAATGGTCTATGCTGCACAAAGGCCTCAGCTTTATTCATAGAACATAGACATAGAACATAGAACAGTACAGCACAGAACAGGCACTTCAGCCCACGATGTTGTGCCGACCATTGATCCTCATGTATGCACCCTCAAATTTCTGTGACCATATGCATGTCCAGCAGTCTCTTAAATGTCCCCAATGACCTTGCTTCCACAACTGCTGCTGGCAACGCATTCCATGCTCTCAAAACTCTCTGTGTAAAGAACCCGCCTCTGACATCCCCTCTATACTTTCCTCCAACCAGCTTAAAACTATGACCCCTCGTGTTAGCCACTTCTACCCTGGGAAATAGTGTCTGGCTATCAACTCTATCTATGCCTCTCATTATCTTGTATACCTCAATTAGGTCCCCTCTCCTCCTTTTCTCCAATGAAAAAAGTCCGAGCTCAGTCAACCTCTCTTCATAAGATAAGCCCTCCATTCCAGGCAGCATCCTGGTAAACCTCCTCTGAACCCTCTCCAAAGGTCGCCCCATTACAGGAAGGATGTGGAAGCATTGGAAAAGGTGCAGAGGAGATTTACCAGGATGTTGCCTGGTCTAGAGCGTAGGCCCTATGAAGAAAGGCTGAGGGACTTGGGTCTGTTCTCAGTGGAGAGAAGGAGGCTCAGAGGGGATTTAATAGAGGCATACAAGATGTTCAGAGGATTAAATAGGGTGGACAGTGAGAGCCTTTTTCTGAGGATGATGACTTCAGCTTGTACAAGGGGACATAGCTACAAATTGAGGGGTGATAGATTTAAGACAGATGTCAGAGACAGGTTCTTTACTCAGAGAGTGGTAAGGGCGTGGAACACCCTGCCTGCCAGTGTAGTTAACTCAGCCACATTAGTGGCATTTAAACAGTCCTTGGATAAGCACATGGATAATGATGGGATAGTGTAGGGCAAGGGGCTTAGATTAGTTCACAGGTCGGCACAACATCGAGGGCCGAAAGGTCTGTTCTGTGCTGTATTGTTCTATGTTCTATGTTCTAATAGGGCGACCGGAACTGGACGCAGTATTCCAAGTGCGGTCTAACCAAAGTTTTAGAGAGCTGCAACAAGATCTCACGACTCTTAAACTCAAACCCCCTGCTAATGAAAGCCAAAACACCACATGCTTTCTTAACAACCCTGTCCACTTGGGTGGCCATTTTAAGGGATCTATGTGTCTGCACACCAAGATCCCTCTGTTCCTCCACACTGCCAAGAATCCTACCCTTAATCCTGTACTCAGCTTTCAAATTCGACCTTCCAAAATGCATCACCTCGCATTTATCCAGGTTGAACTCCATCTGCCACCTCTCAGCCCATCTCTGCATCCTGTCAATGTCCCGCTGCAGCCTACAACAGCTCTCTATACTGTCAATGACACCTCCAACCTTCGTGTCGTCTGCAAACTTGCTGACCCATCCTTCAATCCCCTCATCCAAGTCATTAATAAAAATTACAAACAGTAGAGGCCCAAGGACAGAGCCCTGTGGAACACCACTCACCACTGACTTCCAGGCAGAATATTTTCCTTCTACCACCACTTATGTTGGCCAGCCAATTCTGTATCCAGACAGCTAAGTTCCCCTGTATCCCATTCCTCCTGACCTTCTGAATGAGCCTACCATGGGGAACCTTATCAAATGCCTTGCTGAAGTCCATATACACCACATCCACAGCTCGACCCTCATCAACTTTTCTAGTCACATCTCAAAGAACTCAATAAGGTTTGTGAGGCATGACCTGCCCCTCACAAAGCCGTGTTGACTGCATTTAATCAAGCCATGCTCTTCCAGATGGTCATAAATCCTATCTCTCAGAATCCTTTCTAACACCTTGCAGACGACAAACGTGAGACGTACTGGTCTGTAATTGCCGGGGATTTCTCTATTTCCTTTCTTGAAGAGAGGTATTCCTCTGTGTCCCCACCTTAATGAATTTTGGGCATGCCAATGATGCCAACCTTCTGCTGTCTTCACCTCTGTGCGCATTTCTTTGGACAAGTGTCCTCTTCCTGTCCCACAGACCCCTTTGCCCAGTTCCAACACTCCCCCTTCACTTGGACCCCTCCCTCTGGCCTTTTACCTGCACTCAATGTGTTCATTGAGAACTGTTGACGTGATATTAGTCGCCTCAATTTCTCTGCCCCCTCACAAAATCCAACCTATACCCCTCCGAACTGACTGCACTCCATGCACTCAGATCTAACTCTGACTTTGTTATTATGCCTGCTGATAAGGGTGGTGCTGTGGTATTCTGGCGTACTGACCTCTACTTTCAAGAGACTGAGTGCCAGCTCTCAGATGGCTCCTAAGAACCAAAAGAACTGTGAATGCTGTAAATTTCAGGAACAAAAACAAAGTTGCTGGAAAAGCTCAGCAGGTCTGGCAGCATCTGTGGAGGAGAAAACAGAGTTAATGTTTCGGGTCCGGTGACCCTTCCTCAGAACAGATAGCTCCTCCTATCTTTCTCTGGACCGTGAACCACCGTATCTAGTATAATAACTAATCTCATTTCATCTGGTAATCTCTACCCGCACTGCTTCCGAGCTGATAGTCCCCTAGCCCTGCACAGCTCGCTTCTACCTCCTTCCAAAAATCCACAATCACGACTCAGGTCAGACCCATTGTTTCACCCTGTTCCTGTCCCACAGAACTCATCTCTTCCTACCTTGACTCAGTCTTCTCTCTCCTGGTCCAACCCCTGCCCACATGCATCCGTGACTCCTCTGGCACTTTACGCCGGTTTCAAAACTTCCTGTTTGCAGGTTCCAGCCGCCCCCTGTTTACTATGGATATGCAATCCCTTTACACGTCCATTCCCCACTAGGAGGGTCTTAGGGCTCTCTGCTTCTTCCTGGAGCAAAGACTTGAACCATCCCCACCAACCACCATCCTCCTCTGCGTGGCCGAGCTCGTCCTCACCCTCAACAACTTCTCTTTTAACTCCTCTCACTTTCTTCAGGTAAGAGGGGTGGCATGGGCCCGAGTTAAGAATGTCTCTTTGTGGGGTATGTGGAACATTTCTTGTTCCAGTCCCATTCCAGCCTCCACTCACAACTCTTTGTCTGATATATCGATGATATCATCGGTGCTGTTTCCCTCTATCATCCGGAAATGGAAAAGATCATCGATTCTGCTCCTAATTTCCACCCTGCCCTCAGTTTTACCTAGTCTGTCTTTGATTCCTCCGTTCCCTTCCTTAACATTTCTGTTTCCATTTCTGGGGATGGATTGGCCACTAATATCCACTATAAACCCACTGACCCCCACAGCTACCTGGGCTATACATCCTATCACCCTGCTTCCTGTAAAGACTCCATCCGATTCTGAGGAAGGATCACCGGACCCGAAATGTTAACTCAGAATTTTTCTACATAGATGCTGCCAGACCTGCTGAGCTTATCCAGCAACTTCTGTTTTTGTTCTAATCTTTTCTGCACTCTTTCTTGTATAACAACATCCTTTCTATAACAGGGTAACCAGAATTGTGCACAGTATTCTAAAATTGGTGTCACCAATGTCCTGTACAACTGCAACATGATGTCCCAACTCCAGTACTTAGTGTTCTGACCCATGAAGGCAAGCATGCCAAATGCCTTCACCACCCTGTCTACCTGCAACTCTGCTTTCAGGGATCAATGAACTTGCACCTGAAATGTCAGCTTTCCTGCTCCTCTGATGCTGCCTGGCCTGCTGTGTTCCTCCAGCTCCACACTTTGTTATCCAGCATCTGCAGTTCTTGCTATCTCAGTGACTTATAACCTCTATGTCCCTCTGTCAACAACATTCTCCAGGGCATAGATAATAAAATGTGAGGCTGGATGAACACAGCAGGCCAAGCAGCATCTCAGGAGCACAAAAGCTGACGTTTCGGGCCTAGACCCTTCATCAGAGAGGGGGATGGGGTGAGGGTTCTGGAATAAATAGGGAGAGAGGGGGAGGCGGACCAAAGATGGAGAGAAAAGAAGATAGGTGGAGAGAGTATAGGTGGGGAGGTAGGGAGGGGATAGGTCAGTCCAGGGAAGATGGACAGGTCAAGGCGGTGGGATGAGGTTAGTAGGTAGGAGATGGGGGTGCGGCTTGGGGTGGGAGGAAGGGATGGGTGGGAGGAAGAACAGGTTAGGGAGGCAGAGACAGGTTGGACTGGTTTTGGGATGCAGTGGGTGGAGGGGAAGAGCTGGACTGGTTGTGTGGTGCAGTGGGGGGAGTGGGCGAACTGGGCTGGTTTAGGGATGCGGTGGGGGAAGGGGAGATTTTGAAGCTCAAGAAGTCCACATTGATATCATTAGGCTGCAGGGTTCCCAAGCGGAATATGAGTTGCTGTTCCTGCAACCTTCGGGTGGCATCATTGTGGCACTGCAGGAGGCCCATGATGGACATGTCATCTAAAGAATGGGAGGGGGAGTGGAAATGGTTTGCGACTGGGAGGTGCAGTTGTTTGTTGCGAACCGAGTGGAGGTGTTCTGCAAAGCGGTCCCCAAGCCTCCGCTTGGTTTCCCCGATGTAGAGGAAGCCACACCGGGTACAGTGGATGCAGTATACCACATTGGCAGATGTGCAGGTGAACCTCTGCTTAATGTGGACTGTCATCTTGGGGCCTGGGATAGGGGTGAGGGAGGAGGTGTGAGGGCAAGTGTGGCATTTCCTGCGGTTGCAGGTGAAGGTGCCGGGTGTGGTAGGGTTGGAGGGCAGTGTGGAGCGAACAAGGGTGTCACGGAGAGAGTGGTCTTTCCGGAAAGCAGACAGGGGTGGGGATGGAAAAATGGTTCACTTGCACATCTGCCAATGTGGTATACTGCATCCACTGTACCCGGTGTGGCTTCCTCTACATCAGGGAAACCAAGCGGAGGCTTGGGGACCGCTTTGCAGAACACCTCCACTCGGTTCGCAACAAACAACT
This sequence comes from Stegostoma tigrinum, assembly GCF_030684315.1. Classification (NCBI taxonomy): domain Eukaryota; kingdom Metazoa; phylum Chordata; class Chondrichthyes; order Orectolobiformes; family Stegostomatidae; genus Stegostoma; species Stegostoma tigrinum. Next base: position 88,296,931 of record NC_081363.1, read on the forward strand.
GCACCTCCCAGTCGCAAACCATTTCCACTCCCCCTCCCATTCTTTAGATGACATGTCCATCATGGGCCTCCTGCAGTGCCACAATGATGCCACCCGAAGGTTGCAGGAACATCAACTCATATTCCGCTTGGGAACCCTGCAGCCTAATGGTATCAATGTGGACTTCTCGAGCTTCAAAATCTCCCCTTCCCCCACCGCATCCCTAAACCAGCCCAGTTCGCCCCCTCCCCCCACTGCACCACACAACCAGCCCAGCTCTTCCCTCCACCCACTGCATCCCAAAACCAGTCCAACCTGTCTCTGCCTCCCTAACCTGTTCTTCCTCCCACCCATCCCTTCCTCCCACCCCAAGCTGCACCCCCATCTCCTACCTACTAACCTCATCCCACCTCCTTGACCTGTCTGTCTTCCCTGGACTGACCTATCCCCTCCCTACCTCCCCACCTATACTCTCTCCACCTATCTTCTTTTCTCTCCATCTTTGGTCCGCCTCCCCCTCTCTCCCTATTTATTCCAGAACCCTCACCCCACCCCCCTCTCTGATGAAGGGTCTAGGCCCGAAACGTCAGCTTTTGTGCTCCTGAGATGCTGCTTGGCCTGCTGTATTCATCCAGCCTCACATTTTATTATCTTGGATTCTCCAGCATCTGCAGTTCCCATTATCACTGATACATTCTCCAGGGCATGATTGTTTCCTGAGTCAGCCCTGTCTGGTTTGCCTTCCCAAAATGCAACACCTCACATTTATCTAAACTAAGCTCCAACTGTCACTTCTCAGCCCATCTGGTCAAGACCTTGTTGTACTCTTTGATAACCTCCTTCATTGTTCACTGTACCACCAATTCTGGTGTCATCCGCAAACTTACTAACTATGTATCCGATATTCTCATCTAAATCATTGATATAAATGATGAACAACAGTAGACCCAGAACTAATCCTTGCTGCACACCGCTGGTCAAAGGCCTTCAGTCTGAATAACAATCCAGTACCACCACCCTTTGTGTCTACCATCAAACCAATTTTGTATCTAATTGGCTAGCTCTCCCTGGATCTCCCTGTGATCTAACCTCATTAACCAGTCTACCATGCAGGACCTTGTCAAAGATCTTGCTAAAGTCCATGTAAATAATTTCCACTGCGCTATCTTCTTAGTAACCTTATCAAAACACCTAATCAAATTTGTGAGACATGATTTGCCATGCACAAAGCCATGCTGACTATCCCTAATCAGTCCTTGCCTTTCCAAATGCATGTAGATCCAGTCTCTTGAAATCCCCTCCAACAATTTACCCACCACTGAGGTCAGTCTTACCGGTCTATAGTTCTCTGGCTTTTCCTTGCAGCTTTTCTTAAACAGTGGTCTTGTGGTTATTGTGGACGGTGGGTTAATGGCTTGTTGGTCCAGTGGTCTTGTGGTTAATAGGGACAGGGAACTACTGGGTTTATGTGTACACTGTGGCTAATGAGTGCAGTGGTCTATTGATTAATGAGTTCTTGTGATTTATGGGTAGAATACACTGGTGCTTAATGGGCATACTGGGCTAGTGGCTTATGTGTACAGTGGCCTAGTAATATTAATGAGGCACTGGGCTAGTAGTTTATGAGTACAAAGATCTAATGGTTCATAGTGACAATGTTTTGGTGGTTTATGGGCTCAATAATCTAGTGGTTATTGACTGTAGTGGTCTTGTAGTTCATTGATACAGCGATCTTGTGGTTTATCGGTGCAGCAGTCTTGTGGTAATTGAGTGTTGTGATCTCCTGGCTATTGCATACATTGTTTTTGTGCTTACTGGGCATAGTGGTCTGGTGATTATTGGGTACAGTCCTGCAGTGTTTATTGGCTACAGTGGAACTTTTTTTTGATAAAATTATCAAGTGGTTCTCTGTTTTACTCTTACACTAGACAGGGATGTACAATTGTTGAAGTTCATCCACATGTTCCTTAAATGTCCACCATTGCCTATCCACTATCAACCCCTTAAGTATCCTTGGCCAGCTTTTCCTAGCCAATGTAAGCCTCATATAATCAAAGTTAGCTTTCTTTAAATTCAGGACTCTAGTCTCAGATTTAACTGTGTCACTGTCCATCTGAATGAAGAATTTTAACATATTATGGTCACTCTTCCCCAAAGGCTCCCATACCATAAGGTTGTTAATTAATTCTCTCTCATTACACAATATCCAGTACAGGATCACCTGCTCTCTAGTTGGTTCTTCGACATATTGGTTGAAGAAACCATCCCTTGTACATTCTGTAAAACCTCCTCTATTTCATTGCTATCAGTTTGGTTAAGTCAACCGATGTGCAGATTGAAGTCACCCATAATAATTGCTGTACCCTTAATGCGCACATCTCTACTTTCCTGTTTGATACCATCCCCAACCTTACAGCTACTGTCTGGTGGTCTGAAGACAACTACCACTAATGTTTTTTACCCCTTTGGATTTTTTCAGCTCCACTCATATAAATTCCACACCATTTAGGCTAATGTCCTCCCTAATATTGTTTTAAACTCTCCTTATTTAGCCAGCTACCCCACCTCCCTTTCCTTTCCCTCTGTCTTTCCGGAAAATTAAATACCCCGGATGTTGAGCTCCCTTTCTTGCTCAACCTGGGTGTAAGTCTCTGTAATGCTAATTATATTGTATCAATACATAACTGTCTGCAGAGTTAATTCATCCACCTTCTTTCAAGTGCTCTTTGCAGGCCTGTTTAATTTTTATTTAGTGCCTTTTTAGAATTACGATGTAATGTGGCTCTTTTTGATTTTTGTCTTTGGCTTCTCCACCTTCTGCATTCTCTTCCCATTTCTTGCTTTTTGTTTCTGTTCCCACTTTACTTTCTTCCAACTTCCTGCATTGGTTCCCATACCCCTGTCACATTAGCTTAAACCCTCCGATACTGCACTAGTAAATGCTTCCCTCAGGACATTGGTTCCAGACCTGGCCAGGTGCAGACCATTCAGTTTTCCTGGTCCTACCTCTTCCAGAACCTATTCCAATATTGCAGAAATTTGAATCTGTCCCTCTTGCGCCAAATCTCAAGCCACGTATTCAACTTAGCTATCCTGTCATTCCTACTGGCTAGCACATGATACCTATTTTCTATGTTTCTAATGTGATACTCTGTCTTCACTTGCCTCAAATCAGAAAACAATTTTGGGAAATTACTTAGAAATTAAGTGCTTTCTCTATATCAGTAAAGTCATCAACTTTACAGACTAATCTCAGGTTTAAGCATTAGTAGGAACTGCCAATACTGGAGAATCTGAGATAACAAGGTGTAGAGCTGGATGAACACAGCAGCATCAGAGGAGCAGGAAAGCTGACATTTCGTGTCTGGACCCTTCTTCAGAAAAGACTCCAGCAAGGGGCGGTGCAGACTTAGAACATAGAACATAGAACATAGAACAGTACAGCACAGAACAGGCCCTTCAGCCCACAATGTTGTGCCGACCATTGATCCTCATGTATGCACCCTCAAATTTCTGTGACCATATACATGTCCAGCAGGCTCTTAAATGACCCCAATGACCTTGCTTCCGCAACTGCTGCTGGCAACGCATTCCATGCTCTCACAACTCTCTGCGTAAAGAACCTGCCTCTGACATCCCCTCTATACTTTCCACCAACCAGCTTAAAACTATGACCCCTCATGCTAGCCATTTCTGCCCTGGGAAATAGTCTCTGGCTATCAACTCTATCTATGCCTCTCATTATCTTGTATACCTCAATTAGGTCCCCTCTCCTCCTCCTTTCCTCCAATGAAAAGAGACCGAGCTCAGTCAACCTCTCTTCATAAGATAAGCCCTCCAGTCCAGGCAGCATCCTGGTAAACCTCCTCTGAACCCTCTCCAAAGCATCCACATCTTTCCTATAATAGGGCGCCCAGAACTGGACGCAGTACTTGTTGGGCCGAAGGGCCTGTCTCCACACTGTAGGGAATCTAATCAGTCTTCAGAAAGGACCTTTCTTCTAAAGAAGGGTCCAGACCCGAAACGTCGGCTTTCCTGCTTGTCTGATGCTACTTGGCCAGCTGTGTTCATCCAGTTCAGGACCGCAACTTTCCCCCCACAGTGATCGAGAACGCCCTTGACCGCGTCTCCCATATTTCCCGCAACACATCCCTCACACCCCTCCCCCACCACAAACTGCCCTAAGAGGATCCCCCTCGTTCTCACACACCACCCTACCAACCTCCGGATACAACGCATCATCCTCCGACACTTCCGCCATTTACAATCCGACCCCACCACCCAAGACATTTTTCCATCCCCTCCCCTCTCTGCTTTCCGGAGAGACCACTCTCTCCGTGACTCCCTTGTTCGCTCCACACTGCCCTCCAACCCCACCACACCCGGCACCTTCCCCTGCAACCGCAGGAAATGCTACACTTGCCCCCACACCTCCTCCCTCACCCCTATCCCAGGCCCCAAGATGACATTCCACATTAAGCAGAGGTTCACCTGCACATCTGCCAATGTGGTATACTGCATCCACTGTACCCGGTGCGGCTTCCTCTACATTGGGGAAACCAAGCGGAGGCTTGGGGACCGCTTTGCAGAACACCTCCGCTCAGTTCGCAACAAACAACTGCACCTCCCAGTCGCAAATCATTTCCACTTCCCCTCCCATTCTCTAGATGACATGTCCATCATGGGCCTCCTGCACTGCCACAATGATGCCACCCGAAGGTTGCAGGAACAGCAACTCATATTCCGCCTGGGAACCCTGCAGCCATATGGTATCAATGTGGACTTCACCAGTTTCAAAATCTCCCCTTCCCCTACTGCATCCCTAAACCAGCCCAGTTCGTCCCCTCCCCCCACTGCACCACACAACCAGCCCAGCTCTTCCCCCCCACCCACTGCATCCCAAAACCAGTCCAACCTGTCTCTGCCTCCCTAACCGGTTCTTCCTCTCACCCATCCCTTCCTCCCACCCCAAGCCGCACCCCCAGCTACCTACTAACCTTATCCCACCTCCTTGACCTGTCCGTCTTCCCTGGACTGACCTATCCCCTCCCTACCTCCCCACCTATACTCTCTCCACCTATCTTCTTTACTCTCCATCTTCGGTCCGCCTCCCCCTCTCTCCCTATTTATTCCAGTTCCCTCTCCCCATCCCCCTCTCTGATGAAGGGTCTAGGCCCGAAATGTCAGCTTTTGTGCTCCTGAGATGCTGCTTGGCCTGCTGTGTTCATCCAGCCTCACATTTTATTATCTACATCTTGTTATTTCAGGTTTAAGCATGCCATCTTACTTCATAGAGAATATATTTGGTTCTGAATTTCACTTCTCTTCTTCCCTTGCCCTTGAACTTTATCACAAATTGGCCTTTTACTTTCAACAATGTCTCTCTAAGCTCTTGTAATTTTATGCATAATATTTGTAACTTAATTTATTTAAGTCATTGTAGTTAATTTGATAGTAGTGTAACACCAGCTCCTTTATCCAGTTTAACTTGCACAGGTGTGCATTTACTGCCAGTCTGACATGCTGATTGTTTGTTTTCAGAATCACTGTTTTCTCCCAAAGGAGGACTTATTCTGATCTTGTGATTTTTCAAAATCTTGAATGTGGCATTTCTCTTCAGCATTTCTCTCTGCTTTCCAGTTTATATTTTGAAGTGACTGACTGCTTTAAAAGTTTATGGTACTGTTCCCCTCACACCCCCTGCTGGGCATTCTTCTCAGTTGCACACTTGTTTGTAGACCTTAATTCTACAATTTATATCAGTGATCCGGATGAAGGTCAAATGGTTGCCATATTGGCAGAAGACACAAAGATAGGAAAATAAGTGAGTACATATGAGGCCACTTAAAGATATAGATAGGTTAAGTGAGTGGGCAAAGATCTGGCAAATGCAATACTGGGTGGGAAATTTCACAGACAAATTAAAATAAAAGTCTGTTATCTACACATTGAGAGATTGCAGAGCTCTAAGATACAGAGAGATCTGGGAGTCCTTGTACTTGGGTCACAATCAGTATACAGGCACAGCAAGTAATTGGGAAAGCTAACAGAATGTTATTGATTGTTGAATGTAATTGAGTACAAAAGCACAGAGGTAATTCTTCAGTTATACACCACACGGGTGAAATTGCATCTGGAGTACTATACACTGTATTGATCTCCTTATTTAAAGATGAATGTAAATGTGTTGGAAGTAGTTCAGAAGAGGTTTACCAGATTAATATCTGGATTGGGCAGGTTGTCTCATGAGGAAAGTGCGGACAGTTTAGGTCTGAGCTTGCTGAATTTTAGAAGAGTAAGAGGCGGCTTAGTTTATTATGCCCTTCTGGTAACTCATATCTCCAAACCACTATCCTTTGCACTTCCATCTCCATGCGATTATCCTTTGGGAGCAGATCCCAGGAGGCACTAAAACAGAAATTAAAGTTACCAGTCTATGGATAGTGTCACTACTGAAAAAGTGCACATACTCACTGACACTGAACAAACCTCTTACAACCTACCTGAGACTCAAGGACAGCATGGGAGCTGTGAGGGAGCAACACAGAGTACAAATCACAGCTAAGACTCAAGGCCTACACTTAGACCTTGAAGGATTCAGAGAGCAAGCTAGTCCTGCATGAAGTCAGAGAAAAATCAAAGTAAACTCACAGAAAATCATTGAGTACATGGCTGGTAAAATGAATTGTCACCAGGGACTGTCCCTGAATAGTTGTAAATCAGTAAAGTGTATTTTTAAGAGATTAACCAAGAAACGCCAAGGATAAATGTAGGCCAGGGTCAATAGAACACAGTAGTGTAAGTAAGCCAAAATAGGAGGAGGAAAGAAGGGTCAAGGTAACACAAATAACGTAAAAACAGACTCCAGTTTTAACTTTTTTTTATTTTTAAAGCCGTGATCTCTACCTCTAGATTCTCTTTCAACCTCCTATGCTCCAGGGAAATGCGTCCCAGCCTATCCAGTCTCTACTTGTAACTCAAACCCTCCAGTCCTGGTACATCCTTGTAAATCTTTTCTGCACCCTTTCCAATTTAATAATATCCTTCCTATAGAAGAGCAACCAGAACTGTACACAGTACTCCAAATGTCGCAACATGACGTCTCAACTCCTGTATTCAATGTTCTGACTGATGAAGGCAATCATTCATCTTCTTTACCACTGTGTTTACCTGTGATGCCGCTTTCAAGGAACTGAATTCAATAATTTAATACCAAAATGCAAATCCTCATATTTATATAAATTAAACCCCATCTGCCATTCTTTGGTACAGTGTCCCAGTTGATCAAGATCAAATTGTAGTCATAGATAACCTTCTTCACTGTCCACTGTACCATCAATTTTGTTGTCATCCACAAACTTACTAACTATACTTCCTATATTCTCATCCAAATCAATAATATAAATGATAAACAATGCCATGTTCATATTTTCTGTTTTAATTCCCAGGTCACTTTCTATGGGAAGGACACTAAGCTTGTTAACTCTTCCTTTAAAAATACTTGTAGAAACTCTGACTGGCTGTTTTTATATTTCTAGCTAGCTTTCTCTTGTGCTCTGAGTTTTACTTCTCATTAATTTTTTTAGTGATTTTTTTTACTGGTTTTTCATTCTATCCAATCATCTGACTTGCAACTTGTATTTGCGTAATCACATGCTTTTTCTTTTAGTTTTAATACCATCTTTAACATTCTAGTGAACTACGAATGGTGGGTCTGTCCCTTGGAGCTTTTCTTACGCTTTGGACTGTATCAATTCTGTATATTCTGAAATATCCCTATAAATGTCTGGCACTGCATTGCTATTGATCTCATTCTTCAACCTAATTTGCCAATTCATTTCAGCTAGGCCTGCTTTCATTCCTTTATAATTAGCCATTCCTTTCTCCAAGAAACTGACTGTAAACTGCAATATGGTCACAGTTACTCTGGGGGTGCCTTTAGTGTATAATAATTAATTATTCCTATCTTACTGCATAAGACTAGGTTTGGCTTTCTGCTTGGCCCCAGAAAATGCTGCTCTAAATAAAATCCCTGAACTCATCTGGGCTATACTTGCCTCTTGGACTTTTCCAGTTGATACATAAATTGAAGGGCTCCTGTGATGCTGCTTGGCCTGCTTTGTTCATCCAGCTCTACACCTTGTTATCTCAGATTCTCCAGCAACTGCAGTTCTTACTATCTCCAGAACTGAAAGTGCGTTTAGGCCAGCAAAACAGGAAAGAAGTTGTAAAACTGTTGCAGCAGGTCTAGAAGCAGAATGGGAAAAAGATAGCTATTTAAAGAGTTATAGCTGGGAAGGAAGTATGTAGAAGATTTGTTTTGCTGTTTATGTTAATAAACATATATTCTTTTTCTTCTTTTATGAAGTAAACTTGTGTTCTTGTTGAAATAACTCCACAAAGGCTGGTATTCCATCACAAGTCATCCCTTATTAGCCATGTTGTGACTCTGACACTGACCCAGCATGGGTCCAAACTGCATACCATAGTGATCAGAATCCCAGACACTTCTGTTTACATTTGTCAGCCAGGGCTCCTTTATTGGACCAGGTTAACAGCCCCAAATGGGGATCTCATATTCTATGGACCCATCTGGCTGACCTTGTTCCAATCACTACATCCCTTCTCCTCTGGGACATAGGCCCACTGTTTTGTTTGTGCTTCTCCTGGGGCGTTTTTACCCCAGGTCTGGTTCCTCTGACTCTAACTCGGATACTGCTAGCATGTACCAAACCATAGCCCGCCTCTTGGCCAGGAGTGTCTTGGCCAAAATTCATCCTCTTCTTCAGGTGAGAAGGGCATTGAGGCCGCAACATCTGCCATGTCCCTCTCATCCACGATGCTAGGCTGATTGGGAGAACCTACGGGCTCTGACGGCCTTGCCAGATGTTCTGAGGAGCTGGGTATGCTTTGTTTCTGCCCTGTCTGTGAGGTTACAGCTTTCAAATGGTCAAATGCTCAGAACTGTCTCCCTTTCCCCAACCTTTATGTCACGGGAGCTGATCTCACATCAACCAAGGATAGCAAAGATGATTCTCAATAGGAGTGAGAGAAACAGAGTAGTTGTCATGGCGGACTTCAACTTTCCAGATATTGACTGGGAACACTATAGTTCGAGTACTATAGATGGGTCAGTTTTCGTCCAGTGTGTGCAGGAGGGCTTCCTGACACAGTATGTAGATAGGCCAACAAGGGGCACATTAGATTTGGTACTGGGTAATGAGCCCGGCCAGGTGTTAGATTTGGAAGTAGGTGAGCACTTTGGTGATAGCGATCACAATTCTGTTTTGTTTACTTTAGTGATGAAAAGGGATAGGTGTATACCACCGGGCAAGAGTTATAGCTGGGGGAAAGGCAATTACGATGAGATTAGGCAAGATTTAGGGAGCATAGGAAGAGGAAGGAAACTGCAGGGGATGGGCATATTAGAAATGTGGAGGTTATTCAAGGAAAAGCTCCTGTGTGTCCTAGATAAGTATGTACCTGTCAGGCAGGGAGGAAGTGGTAGAGTGCGGGAGCTGTGCTTTACGAAGGAGGTGGAATCTCTGGTCAAGAGGAAGAAGAAGGCTTATGTTAGGATGAGATGTGATGGCTCAGTTAGGGCACTTGAGCGTTACAAGGTAGCCAGGAAAGACCTAAAGAGAGAGCTCAGAAGAGCCAGGAGGAGACATGAGAAGTTGTTGGCGGATAGGATCAGGGTAAACCCTGAGGCTTTCTATAGGTATTTAAGGAATAAAAGAATGACGCAAGTAAGATTACGCCCAATCAAGGATAGTAGTGGTAAGTTGTGAGTGGAGTCAGATGAGATAGGGGAAGCGCTAAATGAATATTTTTCAACAGCATTCACTCTAGAAAACGACAATGTTGTCGAGGAGAATACTGAGATACTGGCTACTAGACTAGGTGGGATTGAGCTTCACAAGGAAGAGGTATTAGAAATCCTTCAGAAGGTGAAGATAGATAAGTCCCCTGGGCTGGATGGGATTTATCCTTGGATCCTCTGGGAAGCCAGGGAGGAGATTGCCGAGCCTTTGGCATTGATCTTTAACTCGTCATTGTCTATAGGAATAGTGCCAGATGACTGGAGGATAGCAAATGTGGTTCTCCTCTTCAAGAATGGGAGTAGAGACAACCCTGGTAATAATACACCAGTGAGCCTTACCTCAGCTGTTGGTAAAGTGTTGGAAAAGGTTATAAGGGATAGGAATTATAATCATCTAGAAAAGAATAATTTGATTAGGGATAGTCAGCATGGTTTTGTGAAGGGAAGGTCGTGCCCCACAAACCTTATTGAGTTCTTTGAGAAGGTGACCAACAGATGAGAGTAAACCGGTTGATGTGGTGTATATGGATTTCAGCAAGGCGTTCGATAAGGTTCCCCACAATAGGCTATTGTACAAAATGCGGAGGAATGGAATTGTGGGAGATATAGCAGTTTGGGTCGGAAATTGGCTTGCCGAAAGAAGACAGAGGGTGGTAGTTGATGGGAAATGTTCATCCTGGAGACCAGTTACTAGTGGTGTACCGCAAGGGTTGGTGTTGGGTCCACTGCTGTTTGTCATTTTTATAAATGACCTGGATGAGGGCGTAGAAGGATGGGTTAGTAAATTTGCAGACGACACTAAGGTCGGTGGAGTTGTGGATAGTGACAAAGGATGCTGTAGGTTGCAGAAAGACATAGATAAGCTGCAGAGCTGGGCTGAGAGGTGGCAAATGGAGTTTAATGCAGACAAGTGTGAGGTGATGCACTTTGGCAGGAGTAACCGGAAGGCAAAGTACAGGGCTAATGGTAAGATTCTTAGCAGTGTAGATGAGCAGAGAGATCTCAGTGTCCATGTACGCAGATTCTTGAAAGTTGCCACCCAGGTTGACAGGGCTGTTAAGAAGGCACAGAGCGTTTTAGCTTTTATTAATAGAGGGATCGAGTTCCGGAACCAAGAGGTTATGGTGAAGCTGTACAAAACTCTGGTGCGGCCGCACTTGGAGTATTGTGTACAGTTCTGGTCACCGCATTATGAGAAGGATGTGGAAGCTTTGGAAAGGGTGCACAGGAGATTTGCTAGGATGTTGCCTGGTATGGAGGGAAGGTCTTACGAGGAAAGGCTGAGGGACTTGAGGCTGTTTTCATTAGTGAGAAGAAGGTTGAGGGGTGTCTTAATTGAAACATATAAAATAATCAGAGGGTTAGATAGGGTGGATAGGGAGAGCCTTTTTCCTAGGATGGTGACGGCGACCACTAGGGGGCATCGCTTTAAATTGAGGGGTGAAAAATATAGGACAGATGTCAGAGGTAGTTTCTTTACTCAGAGAGTAGTAAGGGGATGGAACGCTTTGCCTGCAACGGTAGTAGATTCGCCAACTTTAGGTACATTTAAGTCATCATTGGACAAGCATATGGACGTACATGGAATAGTGTAGGTTAGATGGGCTTGAGATCGGTATAACAGGTCGGCACAACATCAAGGGCCGAAGGGCCTGTACTGTGCTGTAATGTTCTATGTTCTATGCCTCTTAACTACGCGGGACCATTTTGGTGGTTTCGACACCAAAGTTCAACACTAAGTTAGAAGAGTTTTGTGTCTGATATTGGCATTACTTATACCATTCACCGTCCTCCAATGCAACCCCGCCCCCCCACCCAAGTCTGAGAAGATCAGGTTTAACCTGGTGCAGAGTCTTCTCCCCATTAGCAACTCTGCTGGAACTGTTCCAATAGTTGCATAAGGGCTGGTCCTATAATCTAACAGGAACTGGGCCACTTTGGTGTCGAGTGAAGCTGTAGGGTGTTTCTTAAAGACTGCCTTCAAAGTTTGAATCGCTCTTTCTGCCAGACTATTGGATGATGGATGGTATGGAGCTTCCCTTACATGCTGATTTTAGGAAATACTCAAATCGTCTGCTGGTAATTGATGGCCTGTTGTCTGTGACCAACACCTCCAGAGTCCATGCATTGCAAAAGATACTCACAACTTTTCAACTGTCGTCCCGTGTCCGATGAATGAACTCTATGCATATCCAGCTACTTTGAATGGGTGTTCCACAATGACTTAAAACATTGTCTGGACCAGACAAGACCCCCTCAAATAGATTTTAAGAAGGTAGCCTAGGCCCTAACTTTTCCTTATTTTCAAAGTATATGTAAAATGCATGTTCCAAATATAATGTGACTGGCCAAACTACTTGACATAAGCAAAACACAATTTATTTAAACATGAGCGTTAAAATACAAACAAAAGAAACAAGAATTTAGAATAGCTTAACTATTGGAAAACTTAACTGAATAATAGATCCAGTACCTATTACTAATTAACTGTTCCAAATATGTAACATCCCATGAACACACCCCCTGGTAAAAAGGTAAATTCGGGCACAGATTCTTATAGCAGTTCTCCAATCCAGGAGGAAACAACATCAAGAGAAATTTCAGAGAAAGTAGCAGCTAGAAATCATTTACTGAAGCTCCAATTCTTCTGGGATCCTAAACAGCTTCTGACTGCTACTGCTGAAATATCTAGAAAGCCTGGTCTGAGAGAGCTGGCCACTCCCCTTCCATTGTTCCAACTGTTTTAAAATAAATCTAAAGGCATCCTAAGTTTTTTACTTAAGCCATTTTAAATAGCCAGTTCAGCATGTCTGCCTTTACAACCTCTCTTCAAAAAATAAACCCTGGACAAAATAACCCTTTTTAAAGTGACAGCAGTGTCACAATATAGAGCCTATGAAATGACCAGCATAGTCAATGGGTAACCAAATCCAGGGTTTACCATTTCCACAAATTTGGGGGAGCTGCTGGCAGTTATTTTCATTCTTGTTGGCACGCTGGGCACTGCCCCACCAATGCTGCCAGGTTGGCATGAAAGCCAGTATCCCGTCTCCAAGTCACCCTTTATTTACACATTCTTTGTGCATGCCACTGATCCAGCTAGCTCAGAGCTGGCTCCCTGAAGCATCCCTGATTGGACCAGGTTAACAGCCTCAATCAGGGAATTCATATTCTACGAAATCCGCCTGCCTGACCTCATTACATTTGTGTTAAGGGAAAGTGGCACACTCATTTGAAAATGTTCACAAATCATTATGGCAACCAAACTGGAAAAATATTAAACATGACCTCTCAAGCCAGATTTCACTCTCAGATCTAACTATTAACTATTACCGTCTGTTGGGATTATAACATCAGCAATAATCTGCTCAGTGACACCCAGTTTGTATTCCATTAGAGCCATTCAGCTCTTGGCCTCAGTACAGCCTTGGTTCAAACATGGACAAAAGAGCTGAATTCCAGAGGTGAGGTGAGAGTGATAGCCCTTGACATCAAAGGCTGCTTTCAACAATGTGTGGCATCAAGGAGCCCGAGCAAAGCTGAAATCACTGGGTATTGGGGGGAACTGCCCGCTGGCTGGAGTCAAACCTGGCACGTATGTCCATCATCACGGTCCAGGACATCTCTGCAGGAGATAATGGAACTGCAGATGCTAGAGAATCCAAGATAACAAAGTGTGAAGCTGGATGAACACAGCAGGCCAAGCAGCATCTCAGGAGCACAAAAGCTGATGTTTCGGGCCTAGACCCTTCATCAGAGAGGGCTCTGATGAAGATTAACCACTAAACCATAGTACCTATAAACTACTAGACGACAGTACCTTAGGGCTCTGATGAAGAATCTAGGCCCAAAACGTCAGCTTTTGTGCTCCTAATGAGATGTTAATGTGATAACATCCCATTGATTTCAATACTTCTATAAATTAAAGTCTTTTATCTGCATTTGATTCCTTTACAGAGACTTTTATTTATAGAAGTAAAGTCTTTTATCTACCTACACATAGGTATGCAGGCACTGCCTTGAAGCTTCCTGCCCAGCTAGAAATTCAGTGTAAAGCTTTTGTAACTCCTTATCTTCTCACACATCGGTATGCAGACACTGTCTTAAGCTTCCTGACTGAATTAAAATTAGAATCAAACTGTCCAAATAGGGTTAGGTGGGGAAAATTTGTAAAGGTGTGAAACCTCTAACGCATGTAACTTCTGTCGCTGACAAAGGGACCAGGGCACTGACTTTGTTCTAGCCAGACACACTGGCAACTTGAAATCACAAACTATCCCGGACAACAACTCGAAATCACCTCCTGCCATTAGCAGCTACTTCACTAGCAATCGATACTATATCCTGGTCTTTTATGTTGTTGATGTAATAATTGTTTGGTATCCTGTTTTTGTCTGTTGTAGTAATTGTTTTATGTAACATGTCATTGTAAATTGTGAAATCGTTTTATGTATCATGTCTTTTGTAAAGTATAAAAAGCGGGGACTGTCCGCTGCTCGGAGAGAATTACTTGCGAGACTCTGCACTCTGTGCCGGGTTGAGTACAGTGGTTCTCCACAGCTTGTACTTGCTTGGTAATAAAAGGATTTGTGTTTTTCTAAACAGGTCAGTGTCTTGTCATTGCAGCAAGTCCATGAGGGTCTCTGAAAACGAACCTGACACTGAGATGCTACTTGGCCTGCTGTGTTCATCCACCCTCCCACTTTGTCATCTCGGCAGGAGTTCCTTATTGTAGTTTCCTAGGCTCGAACATCTTCAGCTGCTTCATCAATGGCCTTCCTGCATCATAAGGTCAGAAGTGGGGATGTTTGCTGATGATTGTGCAATGGTCAGCACCATTCATAGCTCCTCAGACACTGAAGGAGTTCATGTTCAAATGCAACAAGAGCTGGACAATATCCAGGCTTGGAATAACAAGTTATAAAGTAACACTTGCGCCACTAAACACATTGCAACCAATTAAACACTACACCCATTAACCACTAAACCATAGTACGTATAAACTACTAGACTACAGTACCTTATAACCAGATAATTGCACTCAATAACCACAACACCACTGCGCCCATAAACCACTAGACACATAAACACTGTACCACATAAACATTGCATCATTGTAACTAATAACACATAGGCCAGTGTACCCAATAACCACTAGACCACTGTACCCAAAATCCAGAAGAACTCTGGCCCCAACAGACACTATAGCACTGTACTCATAACCCACAAGATCATTGTACCTATATACCACTGGACCACTATACTCAGATACTACAAAAATACTGCATCCAGAAAGTAGTAGACCACTGTACCAAACAGACACTTCAAAACTCTACCAAATAACCATCAGACCAAGATACCCAATAGCCATGAGGCCAGTGTATCCATAAACTACATAACCACTGTACTTGACAAATACAGTCACACTATGCACAATAACCATAAGAACACTGTGACCAATAAACAAGAGAACACTGAACCAATAATAAAACAAGAGACCATACCACAAAATCACCATACCAATCCCTATACCACAAAACCATTATAGGCAATAAATACTGCCACACAGTACCCATTAACTGCTGAACCACTTTACCACAAAGTGGTAGTACCCAATAACCACAAGACCAATGTATCCAATAAACACTAGAACGCTGTAGCATAAACCACTAGACTACTGCAGCCAATGACATTGCATCACTCTAACTAATAACCAGTCGGCCAGTGTACTGAAAAGCCTTAAGACCCGGTATCCAAAATCCACTAGATCATTGTACCCATAAGCCATGAGACTACTGTACCCAATAACCACAGATCACTGTACCCATAAACCACGAGAACACTGTAACTAATAGCCACCAGCATTGTGGCCAATAACTTGTAGACAACAGTACTCATAAGCTTTGAAAACACTGTACCCGTAAATCATGGACCACTACCCACTAACAAGGGAAATCAGGAATAGTGTTAAAGCCAAGGAGGCTAACAAGGGAAATCAGGAATAGTGTTAAAGCCAAGGAGGAGGCATATAAATTGGCCAGAAAAAGCAGCAAATCTGAGGACTGGGAGAAATTTCAAATTCAGCAGAGGAGGACAAAGGGTTCAATTCATTAGGGGAAAATGGAATATGAGAGTAAGCTTGCAGAGAACATAAAAATTGACTGCAAAAGCTTCTATAGATATGTGAAGAGAAAATGATTGGTGAAGATAAATTGCCCTTAGAATAGCATACAGACAGTGTGGAAACAGGCCCTTTGGCCCAACAGGTCCACACTGACTCCTTGGAGCATTCCACCCAGACCAACCCGCCTGTAACCCACCTAAGCTACACATCCCTGAACACTATGGGAAACCTAGCATGGCCAATCCACCTAACCTGCACATCTTTGGACTGTGGGAAGAAACCAGAGAACCCGGAGGAATCCCATGCAGACATGGGGAGAATATGCAAACTCCACACAGACAGTCATGCGAGGGTGGAATTGAACATGGGTCTCTGGTGCTGTGAGCCACCGTGCCACCCTTATAGTTAGAATCAGTTGAATTCATAATAGACAACAAAGAAATGGCAGACTAGTTGAACAAATGCTTTGGATCTGGAGGACACAAATAACTTTCCAGAAATGCTAAGTAACAAAGAGCAAGCATGGAGAGGGAGCTGATAGAAATTCTTATTAGTCAGGAAATGGTATTGGGGAAATTGGAGACTAAAATCTGATAAGTCCCCAGGGCCTGATGTTCTGCATCCCAGATTTCTTAAGGAAGTGGTCAAGAAAAAGTGGGTAAATTGGTGATCATTTTCCAGCATTCTATAGACTCTGGAAGAGTTCCAATGGACTACAGAGTAGCAAATGTAACCCTACTTCTTAAAAAGGAGGGAGAGAGAAAATGGGGAATTATATGCTGATCAGCCTGACATCAATGGTGAGGAAATTGCTGGAGTCAATTATTAAAGATTAAAAAGCTTTTACCCAGAGTGGGGGACTCAATTCCTAGGGTCACGATTTCAAGGTGAGAGGAGAAAAGTTTAAGGGAGATATGCGTGGAAAGTTATTTATGCAGAGGACGGTGGGTGTCTGGAATGCGTTGCCAGGGGAGATGGTAGAGGCAGACACATTAGCATCATTTAAGATGTATCTAGACAGATATATGAATGGGCAGGGAGCAGAGGGATACATATCCTTGGAAAATAGGCTTTAGATAGAGGATCTGGATTGGCGCAGTTTTGGGAGGCAGAAGGGCCTGTTCCTGTGCTATAATTATCTTTGTTCTTTGATGAAATAATTGAGCATTCAGAAAGCGGTTACAGAATTGTTCCAAGTCAGTATGGATTCACTAAAGGGAAATCATGCTGGACAAACGTCTGGAAATTTTCAAAGATGTGACTAATAGTGTGGACAAAGGTGAATAAGTGGATATTGTGTATCTGGACTTTCAAAAGGCTTTTGACAAGACTCCACACAAGACATTAGGAAACAAAATTAAAACTCATGATATCAGAGGTAATGTATTAATGTTGATAGAGAACTGGTTGGCAGACAGGAACCAGAGAGTTAGAATAAATTGGTCCTTTTCAGATGGTAGTCAGTGACATGTGGGGTACCACAGGGTTCAGTGTTGGGACCGCAACTGTTCACAGATATATTAACAATTTGGATGAAGGAATTGAATGCAATATGTCCAAATTTGTAGATGAAACTAAGCTGGTGGCAGTGTGTGCTGTGAGGAGGATGTTAAGAGGCTGCAGAGTGACTTGGGCAAGCTGGCTGAGTGGGCAAATACTTGGCAAATGCAATGTAGTGTGGACAAATGTGAGGTTATTCACTTTGGTGGAAAAGAAGTGAAGGCAGACTATTATTTGAATGGTGGCAGATTAGGAAAAGGTGAGGTGCAACGAGACCTGGGTGTCATGGTGGAACAGTCACGAAAGGTTGGCATGCAGGTGCAGCAGGCAGTGAGGAAAGCTACTGGCATGCTGGCCTTCATAACAAGATGATTTGAGTATAAGAGTAGGGATATCTTGCTGCAGTTATACAGGGCCTTGGTGAGGCTATATCTTGAGGATCGCGTGCAGTTTTGGTCCCCCTAGTCTGAGGAAGTACAATTTTTGCTGTTGAAAAAGTCTAGCGGATATTCACCAGACTGATTTGAGGGTTGGAGGACTAACATATGAAGGAAGACTGCATTGACTGAGTTGTACTCATTGGAATTTAGAAGAATGGGGGAGGGATCTCATAGAAACATATAAAATCCTGATGGGACTGGACAGGCTTGATATGGGAAGAAAGTTCCCAATGTTGGGGAAGTCCAGAATGAGGGGTCACAGTCTAAGAATAAAGGGCAACCTGTTCAGGACTGAGATGATGAAGAATTTCTTCACAGAGTGGTGAACCTGTGGAATACTCTACTCCAGAAAGCTGTTTGGGTTAGTTTGTTAGATACATTCAAGAGGAAGCTGGACGTAGCCCTTGCAGCTAAAGGGATCAAGGGGCATGGAGAGAAAGCAAGAATGGGATACTGCAATTATATGATCAGCATGATGATATTGAATGGTGGTGCAGGCTCAAAGGGCTGATTGGCCTACTGCTGCACCTATTTTCTGCTTCGACCTCTGGACAAACATTCCAGAAGGTTAACTCCACATATTACGCCTTTCAAGTGGTATTGTTCTAACAAATTATCTTTTGTATATATGTCAACTCCAGAAATATTTCTGTCTTACACTTTGGAAGGTATCAAGGATGTAATATGTCACATGGACCAGACAATAATAAAGTGACCCACATAAAAGGTACATGGACAAAGCCTTCAAACAGTGATGAAAACTATATAGAACGTGGGCCCACAGTTGTGTGAAAAGTGCAAGTTTTCAAAACCTAAAGTAAAATGTCTTGGACACATTATCCATGCTACTAAATTCACACAAGAACAGAAATCTCAATGGGAATTCCCGCTGCTTAGGAATGCAAGACACCTTCAAAGATTCATTGAGTAAGTTTCTACTGACTTTTTATTGACTGTGGGCACTGTGCTTCTGGGTGTTGCTGGATAATGTTTATTCCCTGTTGCTAGTTTCCCTTGAGAAGTTGGTGGTGAGCTGCCTTCTTGAACTGCTGTAGTCCATGTACAGTAGATTGAACCACAATGCTGTTAGGATGGGAATTCCAGAATTTTGACACAGTGACAGTGAAGGACTCATGATATACTTCACTCAGGATGGTGAATGGTTTGAAGGGGAACTTGCAGGTTGATTGATTGATTGATTGATTGTCACATGTACTGAAATACAGTGAAAAGCTTTGTTTATAAGCAGTACAGGCAGATCATAGTAATCAAGGATGTACAGAACAAACCAACTTAGGCAGAGGCAGACAGGTTACATTGCATAGGATGTGTGCTAGGCGAGATCAATGTTAGCCAGATCATCATTATTTGAGGTTAGAGAGTCCATTTATAACATTTTATAAAAATGCCACTCTCCCTGCTTTCTTGCCCCCACCCCCCACTACTTCCATTCTTCTTCTGGCATCTATATCTTGGAACATTGAGCTAGTAGTCTTGATATACTGAGTGAAGTATATCATGATTCCTTCACTGTCGCTGTGTCAAAATTCTGGAATTCCCATCCTCACAGCATTGTGGTTCAACCTCCTATACATGGACTACAGCAGTTCAAGAAGGCAGCTCACCACCATCTTCTGAAGGGCAACTAGCAACAGGGAATAAATGTTATCCAGCAACACCCAGAAGGACAATGCCCACAGTTGCTAGAAATTAGAAACAAGAAAGTGATCATCATCTTGACAAGATTGTACTATCGGCCACCAAGTAGTCAAAGAGAAATTGAGGAGCAAATATGCAGAGAGATCTCAGATAGATGTAATGGTAAGGGATTTTAATTTCCCAAACATTGACTGGGTCTGATGTAGTGTTAAAGGCTTGGATGGTGAGGAATTTGTTAAAGTGTTTGGGAAATTTTTCTGTATCAATATGTAATTTTGTTTCAGCAGGAGGAAGAGCAGGAGCGTCGACCAGGTAGCTGCCAGGAAGGTGAGTCACTGATTTAACCTCATGAATAGGTGGAGCGTACGCTGAGCAGGAGTGGACACGGGACTGCTGAGTAAGTGATGTAATATATTTGTGTGGTTGCGTTACCCAAAACACTACTCGGGTAGTGTCTCTCACCCATCCTCCTCCTCTAACCGAAAAAAAAGGTTCTGTGCGCCAGATTGGGAAGGTAACTAGTTTATTTTTTATTCTTTATTTTTCAACAGTCTCTTTGGGAATTTAGAATAATGGGAACGGAGGTCAGGGCAGTTGAATGTTCCTCCTGCAGAATGTGGAAGGTAAGGGTCACCACTAGTGTCCTTGCTTACTACATCTACAGGAAGTGCACCCAACTCCAAATCCTCGAAAACCACGTTAGGGAACTGGAGCTGGAGCTGGATGAACTTCGGATCATTCGGGAGGCAGAGGGGGTTATTGAGAGGAGTTACAGGGAGGTAGTCACTCCTCAGGTACAAGAAAAAGGCAATGGGTTACAGTCAGGGGCCGGAAAGCGAACCGGCAGGCAGTGCAAAGATCCCCTGTGGCCATTCCCTTCAACAATAAGTATACCATTTTGGATACTGTTAGGGGGGACGACTGACCAGGGGAAAGCAGTGGGGCACAGGTCTCTGGCACAGATTCTGTCCCTGCTGCTCAGAAGGGAAGGGGGAAGAGGAGCACAGCAGTAGTCACTGGGGACTCCATAGTTAGGGGGACAGATAGGAGGTTCTGTGGGGATGAGAGAGACTCACGGTTGGTGTGTTGCCTCCCAGGTGCCAGGGTTCATGATGTCTCTGATCGTGTTTTTGGGATCCTTAAGGGGGAGGGGGAGCAGCTTCAAGTTGTGGTTCACATAGGCACCAACGACACAGGTAGGAAGAGAGATGGGGATTTAAGGCAGAAATTCAGGGAGCTAGGATGGAAGCTGAGAGCTAGGACCAACAGAGTTGTTGTCTCTGGTTTGTTGCCTGTGCCATGCTGGTGAGGCAAGGAATAGGGAGAGAGAGGAGTTGAACACGTGACTACAGGGATGGTGCAGAAGGGAGGGTTTTGGATTCTTGGATAATTGGGGCTCTTTCTGGGGTAGGTGGGACCTCTACAAGCAAGATGGTCTTCACCGGAACCAGAGGGGTACCAATATGCTGGGGGGGGAGGGGGGGTGGAATTTGCTAAGGCTATTTGGGTAGATTTAAACTAATTCAGCAGGGGGATGGGAACCAAAATTATAGTTTGAGTATAGAAAAGTTGAGAGAAGGGAGGTCCGAGATAAAGTTTCAGGGACGCAAGATGGCACCGGCAAGCAAGATGTTGCTGTGAAGTATGTCTACTTCAATGCCAGGAGCGTCCGGAATAAGGTGGGTGAACTTGCAGCATGGGTTAGTACCTGGGACTTCAATGTTGTGGCCATTTCGGAGACATGGATAGAGCAGGGACAGGAATGGTTGTTGCAGGTTCCGCGATTTAGATGTTTCAGTAAGCGCAGAGAAGATGATAAAAGAGGGGGAGGTGTGGTATTGTTGGTCAAGGACAGTATTACAGTTGCAGAAAGGATGTTTGAGGACTCGTCAACTGAGGTAGTATGGGCTGAGGTTAGAAACAGGAAAGGAGAGGGCACCCTGTTGGGAGTTTTCTATAGGCCTCTGAATAGTCCCAGATATGTAGAGGAAAGGATAGCAAAGATGATTCTTGATAGGAATGAGAGAACAGGGTAGTTGTCATGGGGAACTTCAACTTTCCAAATATTGACTGGGAACACTATAGTTGGAGTACTATAGATAGGTCAGTTTTTGTCCAGTGTGTGCAGGAGGGCTTCCTGACACAGTATGTAGATAGGCCAACAAGGGGCGAAGCCACATTAGATTTGGTACTGGGTAATGAGCCCGGCCAGGTGTTAGATTTGTAAGTAGGTGAGCACTTTGGTGATAGCAATCACAATTCTGTTATGTTTATTTTAGTGATGGAAAGGGTTAGGTGTATACCACTGGGCAAGAGTTATAGCTGGGGGAAAGGCAATTACGATGAGATTAGGCATGAATTAGGGAGCATAGGAAGGGGAAGGAAACTGCAGGGGATGGGCACATTAGAAATGTGGAGCTTATTCAAGGGAAAGTTCCTGCGTGTCCTAGATAAGTAGATACCTGTCAGGCAGGGAGGAAGCGTTAGAGCGCGGGAACTGTGCTTTACGAAGAAAATGGAATCTCTGGTCAAGAGGAAGAAGAAGGCTTATGTTAGGATGAGATGTGAAGGCTCAGTTAGGGCGCTTGAGCGTTACAAGGTAGCCAGGAAAGACCTAAAGAGAGAGCTCAGAAGAGCCAGGAGGAGACATGAGAAGTTGTTGGCGGATAGGATCAGGGTAAACCCTAAGGCTTTTTATAGGTATTTAAGGAATAAAAGAATGACGCAAGTAAGATTAGGGCCAATCAAGGATAGTAGTGGGAAGTTGTTTGTGGAGTCATTGGAGATAGGGGAAGCACTAAATGAATATTTTTCGACAGTATTCACTCTAGAAAACTACAATGTTGTCGAGGAGAATACTGAGATACAGGCTACTAGACTAGGTGGGATTGAGGTTCACAAGGAAGAGGTATTAGAAATCCTACAGAGTGTGAAAATAGATAAGTCCCCTGGCCCAATGGGATTTATCCTAGGACCCTCTGGGAAGCCAGGGAGGAGATTGTCAAGCCTTTGGCATTGATCTTTAACTCACCATTGTCTACAGGAATAGTGCCAGACAACTGGAGGATAGCAAACGTGGTTCCCCTGTTCAAGAAGTGGAATAGAGACAACCCTGGTAGCTATAGACCAGTGAGCCCTACTTCAGTTGTTGGTAAAATTTTGGAAAAGGTTATAAGAGATAGGATTTATAATCATCTAGAAAAGAATAATTTGATTAGGGATAGTCAGCACGGTTTTGTGAAGGGTAGGTCGTGCCTCACAAACCTTATTGAGTTCTTTGAGAAGGTGACCAAACAGGTAGGTGAGAGTAAACCGGTCGATGTGGTGTATATGGATTTCAGCAAGGCATTCGATAAGGTTCCCCACGGTAGACTGCTGTACAAAATGCGGAGGAATGGGATTGTGGGAGATATAGCAGTTTCGATCAGAAATTGGCTTGCTGAAAGAAGACAGAGGGTGGTAGTTGATGGGAAATGATCATCCCGGAGACCAGTTACTAGTGGTGTACCGCAAGGGTTGGTGTTGGGTCCACTGCTGTTTGTCATTTTTATAAATGACCTGGATGAGGGCGTAGAAGGATGGGTTAGTAAATTTGCAAACGACACTAAGGTCGGTGGAGTTGTGGATAGTGAAGAAGGATGTTGTAGGTTACAGAGAGACATATATGATGTGCAGAGCTGAGCTGAGAGGTGGCAAATGGAGTTTAATGTGGACAAGTGTGAGGTGATGCACTTTGGTAGGAGTAACCGGAATGCAAAGTACTGGGCTAATGGAAGAAGCTTGGTAGTGTAGATGAGCAGAGAGATCTCGGTGTCCGTGTACACAGATCCTTGAAAGTTGCCACGTCCGTTGACAGAGTTGTTAAGAAGGCATACAGTGTTTTAGCATTTATTAATAGAGGGATCGAGTTCCAGAACCAAGAGGTTAAGGTGAAGCTGTACAAAACTCTGGTGCGGCCGCACTTGGAGTATTGCGTACAGTTCTGGTCACCACATTATAAGAAGGATGTGGAAACTTTGGAAAGGGTGCACAGGAGATTTAGTAGGATGTTGCCTGGTATGGAGCGAAGTTCTTACGAAGAAAGGCTGAGGGACTTGAGGCTGTTTTCATTAGAGAGTAGAAGGTTGAGAGGTGACTTAATTGAAACATATAAAATAATCGGAGGGTTAGATAGGGTGGATAGGGAGAGCCTTTTTTCCTAGGATGGTGACGGCGAGCACGACGGGGCATAGCTTTAAATTGAGGGGTGAAAGATATAGGACAGATGTCAGAGGTAGTTTCTTTACTCAGAGAGTAGTAAGGGGATGGAACGCTTTGCCTGCAACGGTAGTAGATTCGCCAACTTTAAGTACATTTAAATCGTGATTGGACAAGCATATGGACGTACATAGAATAGTGTAGGTTAGATGGGCTTCAGATTGTTATGACAGGTCAGCACAACATCGACGGCCGAAGGGCCTGGGCTGTTCTGTAACGTTCTATGTTTTATGTTCTATGTTCTATGTAAATGTACCAACAAGGGAAGAAGAAAAATTTGAACTTATTTTGGGAAATAAGGCAGGGAAAGTGACTGACGTTTTAGTAGGGTAACACTTTGACATTGCTGATCATAATTCTATTAGTTTTAAAACAGTTATGGCAATGGATATCAGAGATAATGAGAACTGCAGATGCTGGAGAGTGCAAGATAACAAAGTGTGGGGCTGGACGAACACAGCATGCCAAGCAGCATCTCAGCAGCACAAAAGCTGATGTTTCGGGCCTAGACCCTTCATCAGGGAGGGGGATGGGGAGAGGGTTCTGAAATAAATAGGGAGAGAGGGGGAGGCGGAATGAAGATGGATAGAGGAGAAGATGGGTGGAGAGGAGAGTATAGTTGGGGAGGTGGGGAGGGGACGTGTCAGTCCGGGGAGGACGGACATGTCAAGGAGGCCGGATGAGGTTAGTAGGTGGGAAATTGAGGTGGGAGGACGGGATAGGTGAGTGGAAAAACAGGTTAGGGAGGCAGGGACGAGCTGGGCTGGTTTTGGGATGCAGTGGCGGGAGGGGATGAGCTGGGCTGGTTTTGGGATGCAGTGGGGGAAGGGGAGATTTTGAAGCTTGTGAAGTCCACATTGATACCATTGGGCTGCAGGGTTCCCAAGCGGAATATGAGTTGATGTTCCTACAACCTTCGGGTGGCATCATTGTGGCACTCCAGGTGGCCCATGATGGACATGTCGTCTAAGGAATGGGAGGGGGAGTTAAAATGGTTTGCGACTGGGAGGTGCAGTTGTTTATTGCGAACCGAGCGGAGGTGCTCTGCAAAGTGGTCCCCAAGCCTCCGCTTGGTTTCCCCAATGTAGAGGAAGCCACAACGTGTACAATGGATACAGTATACCACATTGGCAGATGTGCAGGTGAACATCTGCTTAATATCCAAAGTCATCTTGGGGCCTGGGATGGGGGTGAGGGAGGAGGTGTGGGGGCAAGTGTAACACTTCCTATGGTTGCAAGGGAAGGTGCCGGGTGTGGTGGGGCTGGAGGGGAGTGTGAAGCAGACAAGGGAGTCACGGAGAGAGTGGTCTCTCCGGAAGGCAGCCAAGGATGGGCATGGAAAAATATCTTGGGTGGTGGGGTCATATTGTAGATGGCGGAAGTGTTGGAGGATGATGCGTTGTATCCGGAGGTTGGTGTGGTGGTATGTGAGGACGAGGGGGATTCTCTTAGGGCGGTTATTGCGGGGCCGGGGTGTGAGGGATGTGTTGCGGGAAATGCAGGAGACACGATCAAGGGTGTTCTCGAGCACTGCAGGGGGGGGAGTTGCGGTCCTTGAAGAATGCTGACATCTGGGATATGCGGGAGTGGAATGCCTCACCCTGGGAGCAGATGCGGCAGAGGCGAGGGAATAGGGGAAGGAAGCTTTGCAGGAGGGTGGGCGGGAGTAGGTGTATTCTAGGTAGCTGTGGGAGTCGGAGGGCTTGAAGCGGACATCAGTATCTAGCTGGTGGCCATCGGTACCCCGCATGGGCTCAAGCTATGCCTGTCTCTTCGTAGGTTAAGTGGAACAGTCCCTCTTCCGCACCTACACTGGCCCCAAACCCCATCTGTTCCTCTGTTACATTGATGACTGTTTCGGCGCCGCCTCTTGAGCCCCAGACGAGCTCGAACAGTTCATCCACTTCACCAACACCTTCCTCCCCAACCTCAAGTTCACCTGGGCCAACTCCAACATGTCCCTCACCTTCCTGGACCTCTCTGTCTTCATCTCAGGCAACCTGCTAGATATTGATGTCCATTTCAAGTCCACCGACTCCCACAGCTACCTGGAATACATCTCCTCCCACCCACCTCCTGCAAAAATTCCATCCCCTATTCCCAATTCCTTCGCCTCTGCTGCATTTGCTCCCAGGGTGAGGCATTCCACTCCCGCACATTCCAGATGTCCGTGTTCTTCAAGGACCTCAACGTCCCCCCTGCAGTGGTCAAGAACGCCCTTGACCGTGTCTCCTGCACTTCTCGCAACACATCCCTCACACCCCGCCCCCGCAATAACCATCCCAAGAGAATCCCCCTCGTCCTCACATACCACCCCACCAGCCTTTGGGTACAACACATCATCCTCCGACGCTTCCACCATCTACAATCCGACCCCACCACCCAAGACATTTTCTATCCCCACCCTTGTCCACCTTCCGGAGAGACCACTCTTTCCATGACTCCCTTGTGCGCTCCACACTCCCCTCCAACTCCATCACACCTGGCACCTTCCCTTGCACCCACAGGAAGTGCTACACTTGCCCCCAAACCTCCTCCCTCACCCACATCCCAGGCCGCAAGATGACCTTCCACATTAAGCAGATGTTCACCTGCACATCTGCCAATGTGGTATACTGTATCCTCTGTACCGTTGTGGCTTCCTCTACGTTGGGGAAACCAAGCGGAGGCTTGGGGACTGCTTTTCAGAACACCTCTGCTCGGTTTGCAACAAACAACTGCACCTCCCAGTCGCGAACCATTTTAACTCCCCCTCCCATTCCTCAGCTGACATTTCCATCATGGGACTCCTGCAGTGCCACAATGATGCCACCCGAAGGTTGCAGGAACAGCAACTCATATTCCGCTTGGGAACCCTGCAGCCCAATGGTATCAATGTGGACTTCACAATCTTCAAAATCTCCCCTTCCCCCACTGCATCCCAAATCCAGCCCAGCTCATCCCCTCCCGCCACTGCATCCCAAAACCAGCCCAGCTCGCCCCCGCCTCCCTAACCTGTTCTATCTGTCACCTATCCCGTCCTCCCACCTGAAGCCACACCTCCATTTCCCACCTACTAACTTCATCCCACCTCCTTGACGTGTCCGTCCTCCCCGGACTGACCTATCCCCTCCCCACCTCCCTACTTATACTCTCCTCTCCACCTATCTTCTCCTCTATCCATCTTCACTTCACCTCCCTGTCTCCCTATCCCCCGTCTGATGAAGGGTCTCGGCACGAAACGTCAGCTTTTGTGCTCCTGAGATGCTGCTTGGCCTGCTGTGTTCATCCAGCCCCGCACTTTGTTATCATGGCAAAGGATATGCCTTCCATAAAAGTTAAATTTCTTAGTTGGAGAAAGGCAAATTTTAATGTTATGAGACAAGAACTTTCAAAAGTTGATTGGAGTAGACTGTTCACAGATAAAGCATGACTGACAAGTGAAAGATTTTCACAAGTGTGACCACAGAGGCCAGAGGCTTTATGTTCCTGTTAAAGTGAAGGGTAAGGCTGGTAAGATTAAGGAACAATGGATGAATAAAAATATTGATGTTTTAGTCAAAAATAAGAAAGATAGTATGTCAAATATAGACAACTGGGACCCAATCTTGAAGATTATAAGTGTAGGGGCACTCTTAAGTAGGAAATCAGGAAAAAATAAAGGAGATGTGAGATATCCGCAGACGACACAAAGGTCGGAGGTGTCGTTGACAGTGTAGAGGGCTGTTGTAGGCTGCAGCGGGACATTGACAGGATGCAGAGATGGGCTGAGAGGTGGCAGATGGAGTTCAACCTGGATAAATGCGAGTTGATGCATTTTGGAAGGTCGAATTTGAAAGCTGAGTACAGGATTAAGGATAGGATTCTTGGCAGTGTGGAGGAACAGAGGGATCTTGGTGTGCAGATACATAGATCCCTTAAAATGGCCACCCAAGTGGACAGGGTTGTTAAGAAAGCATATGGTGTTTTGGCTTTCATTAACAGGGGGATTGAGTTTAAGAGTCGTGAGATCTTGTTGCAGCTCTATAAAACTTTGGTTAGACCGCACTTGGAATACTGCGTCCAGTTCTGGGCGCCCTATTATAGGAAAGATGTGGGTGCTTTGGAGAGGGTTCAGAGGAGGTTTACGAGGATGCTGCCTGGACTGGAGGGCTTATCTTATGAAGAGAGGTTGACTGAGCTCGGTCTGTTTTCATTGGAGAAAAGGAGGAGGAGAGGGGACCTAATTGAGGTATACAAGATAATGAGAGGCATAGATAGAGTTGATAGCCAGAGACTATTTCCCAGGGCAGAAATGGCTAGCACGAGGGGTCATAGTTTTAAGCTAGTTGGTGGAAAGTATAGAGGGGATGTCAGAGGCAGGTTCTTTACGCAGAGAGTTGTGAGAGCATGGAATGCGTTGCCAGCAGCAGTTGTGGAAGCAAGGTCATTGGGGTCATTTAAGAGCCTGCTGGACATGTATATGGTCACAGAAATTTGAGGGTGCATACATGAGGATCAATGGTCGGCACAACATTGTGGGCTGAAGTGCCTGTTCTGTGCTGTACTGTTCTATGTTCTATGTTCTATAAGGTTAAGGTTAACCCAGAGATTCTAGAATTACATTAAAAGCAAAGAGCAAATACAGAAAGAAAAGGGCCCCTTACAGATCAATGAGGTCATCTCTATGTTGAACATTAGGAAATGGGAGAGATTCTAAATGAATACCTCATGTCAGATTTTACCGTGGAGAAAGAAATGGAGGCTAGAGAACTCAGGGAAACACGTATTGATATTTTGAAAACACTTCACATTGCAGACAAGGAAGTGCTGGAGGTCTTGGAAAACATGGAGATGGATAAAATCACTGGGGCCTGATCAAGTGTATCCCAGGGCACAAGAAATTAGAGGATTCCTTGCAGAATTATTTGTATCGGCTATAATCATGGGTGAAGTGTCGGAGGACTGGAAGATGGCTAATTCTGGATCCATTTTGTTTGTCATTTATATAAATAATTTTGGTGAAAATATAGAAGGCATGGTTAGTGAGTTTGCAGATATCACCAGAACTGGTGAGATATTGGACAGTGAAGAAGGGTATCTAAGATTACAAAGACATCTTGATCAATTGAGTCATGGGTTGAGGAGTGGCAGATGGAGTTTAATTTGGAAAAATGCAAGGTATTGCAGTTTGGTAAAACAAACAAGGCAGAAGTTATACAATTAATGGTAAGGCCCTAGATAGCATTTCAGAAGAGTGAGACCTTGGGATTCAGGTATCTAATTTTACAACAGGAACAAAAATTGCTGGAAAGGTCCAGCGGGTCTGGCAGCATCAGTGAAGAGGAATCAAAGTTAACGTTTCGGTTCTGGTGATCCTTCCTCAGAACTGATGGTAGCTCAGAAAATGTCATTTTTTAATGCAGAAGATAGGGTGGAGGGGAGTGGGTTATATATTGTGGTGGCATGATGGCACAGTGGTTAGTACTGCTACCTCACAGCGCCAGGGACCTGGGTTCAATGCCAGCCTCAGGCGACTGCCTGTGTGGAGTTTGCACATTCTCCCTGTGTCTGCGTGGGTTTCCTCTGGGTACTCCAGTTTCCTCCCACAGTCCAAGGATATGCAGGTTAAGCTGATTCACCATGCTAAATTGCCCATAGTGTTCAGGGAGGTGTAGATTAGGTGGGTTATAGGGGGATGGGTCTGGGTGGACTGCTACAAAGTTCAGTGTGGATTTTTAGGGCCTGTTTCCACACTGTAGGGATTCTATTCTATAGGTAGGGATAGAGCCCAAAGAGAGAGAAGAACAGTTGGACAGACAAAGGAGTGGATAGTGATCTGGCTAATGAGCTGCTAATGAAAACTGTTTGTGGCTAACATTGGGTTGTGTATAATATTAGAGTATGGTATCACAAGGCCTGGTGTGTGGGGGTAGGAGCTAGCCCTAAAGTTGTTGAACTTGATATTAAGTCCAAAAGCCTGTAGTGTCCCCCAAGTGGAAAATAAGGTGCTGTTTTTCCAGCTTTTGCTGAACTTCACTGGAGCACTGCAGCAAGCCTGAGGCAAAGATATTGGCCAGGGAACAAGGTGATGTGTTGAGCAACTGGAGGCTTAGGGTTCTTTTTGCAGGCAGAATGTAGATGTTCTGCAAAGCAGACACCCAGTCTATGCTTTGTTTCCCCAATGTAGAAGCGACCACATTGTGAGCAGGGAATGCAGTAGACTAGATTGTGTGAAGTGCAGGTGAAGTGCTGCTTCACCTGGAAGGTATATTTGGGCGTTTGGATACTGAGGAGGGAGGAGGTAAATGGGCAGGTGTTACACCTTTGGCAGTTGTGGAGGATGGTGCTGTGGGGCTGTGGAAGGTGTTGGGAATGAAGGACCAGGTTGTTCCAGAGGGAACAGTCCCTGCGGAAGGTGGCTGATTATTTTCTGGATGTGGATGCCGGTGGGATTGTAGGTAAGGACAAGGCAAACCCTGCCATTATGGCAGGGGGGAAGAGAGAGAGATTGAGAGCTGAAGTGTGGGAGATAGTTCGGACCTGATTGAGGGCCCTGTCAGTAATGATGCTGGGGACTCCACCACTGAGGAAGAAGGTGGACATTTTGGATGCTCCCTTGTCGAAGTTGGCATAATTAAAACATATGTGACAGAGACAGAGGAACTAGGAGAATGGAGCAAGTTGCGAGGATGTATAATGCAGGTAGCTGTGGGAGTCGGTGGGTTTATAATGAATATTACTGGCCGGTCATCCCCAGAAATAGAAACAGAGATGTCAAGGAAGAGAAGGGAGGAGCCAGAGATGGACCAGGTAAAAGTGAGGGCAGGGTAGAAATTGGAAGAGTAATGGATAAACTTTTCCGATTCTAGATGAGCGCAGGAAGCAGCACTGAAGATATCATCATAATATTAGAGAGAAAGAGTTGTGGTTAGAGGCTGGAATAGGACTGGTACAAAGAATGTCCCATGTACCCCACAAAGAGAGAGGTATAACTGGGGCCCATATGGTATCCATGGCCAACCTCTGGCGTGAGGAAAATGAGAGGAGTTAAAGGGAGGTTGTTTTGAGTGAAGACTAGCTTCATCAGATGGAGGAGGGTGCTGGTGGCTGGAGACAATTCAGGCCTTTGCTTCAGGAAGAAGCAGGGAGCCCTGATCCCATCCTGGTGGGGGATAGATGTGAAAATGGATATGGTGAAAAGGAAGCGGCAGCAACTGCAAATTTTGAAACCGGTGTAAAGCATCAGAGGAATCACGGATGTAAGTGGGCAGGGACTGTACTATTGGAGAAATGACCAAGTCGAGATAAGAAGAGAGGAGTTCTGTGGGGCAGGAGCAGGCTGAAACAATGGGTCTACCCAGATTTTCGGAAGGAAGTAGATGTGTCCTGGGTGGGGTTGTGATTTAGTGAGCTTGGAGGCAGTAGCAGTGGAGATCACTAGATGAAATGAGTTTAGAGACCACCAATGTTGGGGTCATGGTCCAGTGAGAGACAGGAGGTGGTATCTGAGAGCTGGTACTCAGTCAGTACACCAGACTACAACAGCACTCCTGTATCTGCAGGCTTAATAACAAATTCAGCGTTGGATCTGAGTGCATGCAGTACTGAGGCTTTGGTGCAGGGAGATAGGTTGGAATGGGTAAGAGGGGGCAGAGAAATTGAGGTGACCATTATCACATGACAGTTCTCAATGAATAGTTCGACTGCAGGTAGAAATCCAGATGAAGGGGTCCAGGTGGAAGGAAAGTGTTGGAGTTGGCGAAGGGGTCTGTGAGACGAGAAGAGGACTCTTGTCCAAAGAAATGGGCACAGAAGTGTAGACAACAGGAGAAGAATTTGATGTCATATTGAGAAGTTATTGGGATAACATCCCAATGATTTCTATACTACTATAAATTAATGCCCTTTATCTGCCGACACATAGGTATGCAGGCACTGCCTTAAAACTTCTTGCCCAACTAGAAATTAGGTGTAAAACTTTGTAACTCCTTATCTTCCTACACATCGGTATGCAGACACTGCCTTAAGCTTCCTGTCTGAATAGAATTAGAGTTAAACTGGGCGGCACGGCAGCTCAGTGGTTAGCACTGCAGCCTTGCAGCACCAGGGACCCAGGTTCGTTTCCAGCCTCGAGCAACTGTCTGTATGGAGTTTGCACATTCTCCCCGTGTCTGCATGGGTTTCCTCTGGGTGCTCCGGTTTCCTCCCACAGTCCAAAGATGTGTATGCTAGGTGGATTGGCCATGCTAAATTACCTGTAGTGATCAGGGGTATGTGGGTTATAGGGGTGTGGGTTTGGGTGGGATGCTCCAAAGGGCAGTGTGGACTTGTTAGGCTGAAGGGCCTGTTTCCACACTGCAGGGAATCTAATCTAATCTAATCCAAAACTGTGCAAATTTTTATCTTCCTGCACGGAGGTATGTGGAAACTGTCTCAAATAAGGTTAAGTGAGGAGCATTTGTAAAGGTGTGAGACTTCTGAAGTATGTAACTTCTGTCACTGACAAAGGGGCCAGGGCACTGACTTTGTTCAAGCCAGACACATCGGCAAAATTACATTGTCACGTTAACAACTTGAAATCGCCTCCAGCCATTAGCAGTCACTTCACGAACAATCAATACTATATCCTGGTCTTTTATGTTCTGGATGTAATAATTGTCTTGTATCCTGTCTTTGTCTGTTGTAATAATTGTTTCATGTATCATGTCATTGTGACATGTAAAATTGTTTTATGTATTATGCACTTAGTAAAGTATATAAAGCGGGTAATGTCCGCTGCTCGGGGAGGATTGCTTACGAGAGTCTGCACTCTGTGCCACGTTGAGTACAGTGATCTCCAACAGCTTGTACTTGCTTTGTAATAAAGAATTTGTGTTTTTCTAAACAGGTCAGTGTCTTGTTATTGCAGCAAGTCTGTGAGGGTCTCCGAAAATGAACCTAACATTTGGTGCAACGAGAAGGGTTCCAACGTGTACAGCAGTCTCACGTGGAGGGCTGAATAAGTGATCGTTTGAGTGTCGGTGGAATGAGACGGATGGGCCCGCAAGGTCTCTTTCACTAACCTACCACCCGTGCGACCCCTCGTCCCTGTGTGGTTCTGTACTGACGGAACCCTGAGATGACTCACGGTCTTGAACACTGATAAATCCTCACGCCTGGAGGTTAGAGTTCCCAGATTAGTAAAGAAAAAATCTGGGAGGTTAGAGTCCCCCGGTGGCCAGGGTTAGAGTATCTGAGTCAGGTAACTGGAAAAATCTGGGAGGTTAGAGTCCCTAAGTCTGGTAACTGGGAAAAATCCAGGAGGTTAGAGTCACCCGGTGGCTGGGGTTAGAGTCCCCAGGTCGGGTAACTGGAAAAAAGCCCAGGAGGTTAGAATCCCCTGGCGGCCAGTACGTGGACGACATCCTGTTGTTCACAGACAATAGTGAGGAACATGGCGCCCTAGTTAGTGAGTTGTTACAACTCCCGTGCAAGAGTGGGTTGAAGGTAGACCCTAAGGAGGCACAGATAGGGTTGAGGGAGGTCAAGTTCCTGGGACTGACCCTGAGGGCTGGAGAGCGCAGCATAAATGCAGCGCAGGCTAAAAGAGGTATTGGGGGATGGCTTGGTACATTTGAATAGTGCCCAGGAAGTAATCTACAAAATCTTCTGGGTTAGTCTTTCGATCAGGGGTCCCTGACATAATTAAACACATCTCTTGTGGCTTCCAAGGGGTATAGACCTGCATTGTATTTTGACCCCTTTGTGTTGGGTTTGGGTGAGGGACCGTGCGATTAGGAAATTGTCTGTGATTTTTCTTACGGGCGTCCTTCTTTAGGGGATGTTTATCCGAGGGTCTCTTCCAAACTCTGTCCTCAGATTCACATCCTCTGCTTGTGAATCGGGACTATCATACCCTTCACTACTTGTAGGGTCGCTAGGAAACACTAAACAGGTGCTAGAGGGTCAAGTGAACTGCACATGGGACTTATGTTTTCTCAGGCTTCTCTTACGGGTTTTAAAAGAATTCTGCCATTCCTCCTTTTGTCCACTAGCGGTCTGTCCTGTATTCTGTTTCCTGTTTGTCTGTTAGTTTTAGACCTAGTACGACGGGAGATAGGGTCTGTATAAGCCGCAGGTTTGTCAGGGGATTCATGTGGGCTGACTACTGAAGGGCTTGGAGATTCTATAGTTACTCGGGGAAACACTTGGGCTGATCTGGCTACTAAACAGGATGCTGCAGACCAAATTTTTATTATACCCTCTGTGAACAAGCAGGCGGTAAATCACACGCCTTCAGACAAGATGGGCATGCCAGATATAGTCACTGTTCGGCACTTACAGGGGGCGCGCCTGCTTCTGAAAAGAATATTTGGAAGGCGCATGGATGTTTGCATTCTGCATCCTCAGGCCTTTGGGTTACCCCAGTCGGCCAAGTGTGTGTACCTGATACTTTGCTACCTATGCTTGTTGACAGTCTGCATTCTGACACCCACCTTGGCAAGGAGGGAATGAGTGGTATTATGCTCCGTACCTGGCGGCACCCCAGACTGACTGAGGCAGCCCAGTCTCATATAGCATCATGTCTCACATGCCAGCAACACAGTGTGGGTCAGGGGGTGAGATGCTCTCCAAGAAAAACACCCTTGCCAGGTGGACTGTTTGAATGCATTCAGCTAGATTTTATTGAATTACCGTGCGCAAACTGTTATAAATATTGTCTTGTCATTATAGATGTATTCACTAGGTGGATAGAGGCTTTTCCAACGACAAACAACAAAACCTCAACAGTAGTAAAACTATTATTAACTGAAATAATACCGAGGTTTGGAGTGCCACGACAAATTAGTTCAGACAACGGCCCTCACTTTGTAGGAAAGATTAACAAGGAACTGTGTGATACATTACACATCCAACAGCAATCCCACTGTGCCTACCACCCCTGGGTGGCAGGGATAGTGGGAAGAACTAACGGAACACTTAAAACTAAATTGACCAAGTTGACATTAGAGACCGGCCTTATTTGACTAAATGTTTCGCCACTAGCCTTGTATCACATGCGAATAACACCCCACTTTACTACAGTGCTCTCAGCAGCAGAAATAGTCCATGGCCGACCCAGCAGAACACCATGGGATGCCAATAGCAGCCCACTCACCCAAATTGTCCTAAATGTGATGAGACAAGAAATGCAAAGGTACTTCTGGCAACTAACATCATCTTTAACGTTTCACCATTCACAGGTGAAGTGCACCTTCGGACCGCCTCTGCAAATGCCGGACCAAGGCCTCAAGATTCAGGATTGGTCTTCGTGGCTGCAGATTGGAGATTTTGTACTTGTCCGGGACTGGGATCGTCCCAAGCTTGGACCAAGGTGGAAAGGACCGTATCAAGTGTTTCTTCAGACTCCGACAGCTCTTAAAGTTAAAGGATAGAATCGTTGGATCCACCTAAGTGACTGCAAATGATGGATTTCCTCATCAGCTTGCAATTAATCCTTGGACTGAGTATTATTCTGCCCGTGCATGGCCAGCAGGGCAATCTGTTTTATAGAACACACATCCAGCTGCATGGGAATCAGGCAGCATGTTACCCACTAGCACGGCCTGTAGAAGTGTTATTTGTGGCAACACCTGCTTGGAATGTTTGTCAGCTTTATGAAGTAGAGTATTCCGGTAAACATTGCCGAGGGGAGAGGGGAACTTGGACGAGAGGTGTGCAGGGCAAGTGTGTGGAATTGGTAGTTAATGGCCCCTCTGATTGTGTGGACACTAGACCTAGGCATGGGAAGGAAGGGGCTAACTGTACAAATCCCAACAGCTATCCGTTTTGTTTTAATGGAACTGGGACTTGTTGTGTGCATGCTTTAATCACTAATCACCCCCATAACTTTTCCTGGCCCCATTGGTGCGTAAAGAGAAATTGCACCACTAGAGGAGGACTGTTGAACTGCCCCTGTTTAGAATCTAAGCCGATAACTGTGACCCTGGGTATACAGTGGACTTGTGGGGATTGCAATGGCACCCATGTAGAAACGGACTACGGGTCATATCCATTTAACTCCGCAAGCTTCCATTCATGTAAGAGTCAGTCCTCCTGGCATAGCTGTCAAGAAATACGTGAGCCTGTTACCTGCTACCCGGCTAAAAAGGGATTTGGTTTCCTCCTTAACGGGACCTTCACAACTGCCACTCCAACTCTGCCGGTGCTGTTTGCTGTTGGGACCATTGGGCCCCTCATGGTCCCTTGTCCCCAACAAGCACGAACTCAATGGTGAATTATCACATGCTTCCTGAACCGAGAGTTTTGCACTGCATGGCAGAACCCAGTTGCCTTGGACTCTTCCTTGGGATATGGCTTCCTGGGAACTGTCAGCTTGGGAGGCTCCCCAGGGGCGGTGGCCACAAAAAAATTGAAATTACCTTGTATGTGGACTCACCGCCTGGGAAACAGCGCAATGAAGGCTTTGGAGGCAGTCAACCCAGAATTAGCCGAACTTCGGCTCTATGCTCAGCAAACCCGGTATGCAATGGACTATCAATTGGCTCAGCAAGGAAGAGTATGCACTATTATAGGGGACAAGTGTATTACCCATGTCACCATCGAGTCCTATAACATTATCCAGGCTATTCAAGCCATACAGGGGCAGTTGGAACAGTACAGAGAGGGACCCCGACCTGGGGACGGCTTGTTGGGGTGGCTTATGACCGGTTCTTGGGGCTCATACTTGCTACATGGGTTAGTTGTTCCAGTAGTTCTGACTGCTGTACATTTATGGCATGCCTGAACCCTTGCTGCAGACTTGTGTTTGACAGGCTGGCAGCTCCTTTCTCGGCCCTGATATAGGTTATCATGAAATGATAAAAGGAGGGAATTAGATATTATTAGGATAACATCCTATACTTTTATAAATTAATGTCCTTTATCTGCCTACATATAGGTAGGCAGACACTGCCTTAAAACTTCCTGCCCAACGAGAAATTAGGTGTAAAACTTTGTAACTCCTTATCTTCCTGTAGATCGGTATGCAGACACTGCCTTAAGCTTCCTGTCTGAATAGAATTAGAATTAAACTATGCAAATCTTTATCTTTCTGCACAGTGGTATGTGGAAACTGTCTGAAATAAGGTTAGGTAAGGAGCATTTGTAAAAGTGTGAGACTTCTGAAGTATGTAACTCCTGTCTCTGACAAAGCGGCCAGGGCGCTGACTTTGTTTGAGCCAGACACATCAGCAACTTGAAATTACATTCCGTCACGTTAACAACTTGAAGTCGCCTCCTGCCATTAGCAGTCACTTCATGAATGATCGATACTATATCCTGGACTTTTATGCTCTTGATGTAATAATTGTTTTGTATCCTGTCTTTGTCTGTGGTAATAATTGTTTCATGTATCATGTCATGTGAGATGTAAAATTGTTTATGTATAATGCATTGAGCAAAGTATAAAAAGCGGGTACTGTCCGCTGCTCGGGGAGGATTGCTTAGGAGATGCTGCACTCTGTGCCACGTTGAGTACAGTGATCCTCCACAGCTTGTACTTGCTTTGTAATAAAGGATTTGTGTTTTTCTAAATAGGTCAATGTCTTGTTATTGCAGCAAGTCCATGAGGGTCTCCGAAAATGAACCTAACAATATAATGCACAAAATTCATGAAGGTGTGACGCAGAAGGAGAAAGCTGAGACCTTTGCTTAGTGCAGATTTTAGCATCAGAGAGCAGAAGGTCAGTAGAGATGGTGAATATGCGACAGGATTTGGGCTTTGGAGAGGGGTAGAGTCAGAGTGAAGTTACCTGCCACTCTAACAAACCACCCTGTTCCCTGGCCAATATCTATGTCTCATGCATGCTGCAGTGACCCAACATATTAAAGCATAAGCTAGAAGAGCAACATCTCATTTTCCGCTTGGGGACACTGCAGCCCTCTAGACTCAATGTCAAGTACAATAACTTTAGGGCTTGAACTCTCTTATGTCCTCGTCCCAACCCCACCAGGCCTTGTGATCCCATAGTCTGCTATTACATACAACACACTGTTAGCCACTAACAGTCTCCATTAACAGCTATTCACCATCCTAGCCAGACCATTCTCCACTCCTTTGTCTGTCCAACTAGTCTTCCTCTCTTTGGGCTCTATCCCCAGCTATTGTTTACGCCTCACCTCTTCCCTCCACCCACTCTTTCTTCTGCATAAAAATTGACATCTTCCTATCTACCATCAATTCAGAGGAAGGGTCACCAGATCTGAAACACTGACCCTGATTTCTCTTCACAGATCCTGCAAGACCTGCTGAGTTTTTCCAGCAATTTCTGTTGTTGTTTCTGATTTTCAGAGTCCGTAGTTCTTTCGGTTTTTATTCACATAACTTTTTGAAATTTGCATGATAGTTCGACACGATATTTAAGAAGTCATTTAGCAAGCTTGCCTTCATTACTCAGACTTTTGTGCATAAGAGTTGGGAAGGTCATGTTGAGGTTGTACAGATCATTTATGAGGCCTCTTCTGGAGTACTGTGTCCTGTTCTGGTTGCCCTGCTACAGGAAGGATGTTTTTAAACTGGGGAGGGTTCAAAAAAGATTTACCAGGCTGCTTGAAGGAACCCAGGATGAGGGTTTGAATTCTAAAAATAGTCTAGATAGGCTGGGACTATTTTCACTGGGAGCATAGGAGGTGACCTAATAGAGGTTATAAAACGAGGAGGGGCATAGATAAGGCGAATAGCTTTTCTCCAGGGTGGGGGTAATTCAAAACTATGGGACATATGGGTATGAGGGGCAACTCTTTCACACTGAGAGTAGTTCGTATGTCAAATGAATTGCCAGAGGACGTGGAATGCAGGTACAGTTACAACATTTAAAAGACATTTAGAAAAATGCCTGACTTAGGAAAGGTTTGGAGGGATATGGTCCAACACAGGCAAGTGGGATTAGTTTAGTTTGGGAACATGGTTGGTGTGGACTACTTGGACCGAAGGATCTGTTTCCATGATGTATTACATATGACTTTATGACTCTGAGACACCAGATGCTAAAACCTTCCATGAGTTGTTGGATTTAGTGAAGAAATTTCACAACCCCAAACCTCCTGTAATTCTGAGACATTATTGACTTTACTCAGTAATTCAAGAGCTAAGGAATCGAAATTGAGATTTTAGTCAGGGTTAAGATGACTGACAGAGGCATGTGACTTGGTTTAACCCTTAATATCACGCTGAGACTGTTCGATACGGAATTAATGATGTAAGCATGCAAAAGCGCTTACTAGCTGAAGCCCAACTGGATTTCGAACAGGCTGGACAACTGGATAAAAAACAAAAGAACTGTGGATGCTGTGAATCAGAAACACAAACAGCAGTTGCTGGAAAAGCTCAGCAGGTCTGACAACATCTGTTGAGAGAAATTGGAGTTAACATTTTGGGTCAGAGAATACCTGTTTGCAGGCACTACAACTAGCTTTATCATTGGAAAATGCGAGAAGTGGAGCATATGAGTCACAGGGTTTTCTGATGGAAATGAATACTCTCGCCAGTCTGATTGACTTTGGGGAACACCACTTGAGTTGAGACAATTGCATAACCTCACCTAGCCTGTATCCAAACCCCAAAACCAAGGCAACCTCTGCCAAAC
The DNA here is from genome assembly GCF_030684315.1 of Stegostoma tigrinum. Taxonomy (NCBI): domain Eukaryota; kingdom Metazoa; phylum Chordata; class Chondrichthyes; order Orectolobiformes; family Stegostomatidae; genus Stegostoma; species Stegostoma tigrinum. Next base: position 88,336,279 of record NC_081363.1, read on the forward strand.
GATTAAAATTTTCCTCAGGACTTGGGCTAGCAAGCCATTCTAGTTGTTGCCGGTGTGCATGCTCAAGACAGCAGAAGAGTCCCAACGGACATAACTTGAGTAACAGAAGTCATAGGCCAGTACCCAGGAGTGTCCACACCTTGGAAAGTTCTCCTGCATCTGCATTGGAAAAATTAAATTGCTTAGCAGCATCCGAATTGGAACCAATCAAAATAAATGTCTGGTTAAATAGTTACCTGGTTCAAATAGTGGTCAATACTGGCATGGCTGTAACAGCGATAGTGGAATCAGTCAACTCTTATGTTTGCGCAAGACCTTGGCTAGACTGAGAATCTGTACAAGGGAACCTTTACAGATTAAGGGTACAACTTTGGTTCTGGTCTCTTAAGGTTCAAAGAACAAAGAAAATTACGGCACAGGAACAGGCCCTTCAGCCCTCCAAGCCTGCCCCGATTGAGATCCTCTGTCAAAACCTGTCATCTGTTTTCTAAGGGTCTGTATCCCTTTGCTCCCTGCTGATCCATATACCTGTCCAGATACATCTTAAAAGACACTGTCATGTCTGCGACTACCACCTCCGCTGGCAATGCGTTCCAGGAACCCATCACCCTCTGTGTAAAGAACTTTCCACGCATATCTTCATAAACTTTCCTCCTCTCACTTTGAACTCATGACCCTGAATAATTGAGGCCCCCACTCTGGGAAAAAGCTTCTTGCTATCCACCTCATCTATACCCCTCATGATTTTATAGACCTCAATCAGGTCCCCCCTCAATCTCCGTCTTTCTGATGAAAATAATCCTAATCTACTCAACCTTTCTTCATAGCCAGCACCCTCCATACAAGGCAACATCCTGGAGAACCTTCTCTGCACCCTTTCCAAAATATCCACATCCTTTTGGTAATGTGACGACCAGAACTGTACGCAGTACACTAAATGTGGCCAAACCAAAGTCTTATACAACTGTAACATGACCTGCCAACTCTTGTACTCAATACACTATCCAATGAAGGAAAGCCAGCCATCTGCCTTCTTGACCACTCTATTGACCGGCGTTGCCACCTTCAGGGAACAATGGATCTGAACACCCAGATCTCTCTGTTCATCGATTTTCCCCAGGGCTTTTCTATTTACTGTATAGTTTGCTCTTGAATTAGATCTTCCAAAATGCATCACCTCGCATTTGCCCAGATTGAACTCCATCTGCCATTTTTCTGCCCAACTCTCCATTCTATCTATATACTGCTGCAATCTCTGACTGCCCCCTTCACTATCTGCTACTCCACCAATCTTAGCGTCATCTGCAAACTTGCTGATCAGGCCACCTACACCTTCCTCCAAATCATTTACGTATCACAAACAACAGTGGTCCCAGCACAGATCCCTGTGGAACGCCACTGGTCACAGGTCTCCAATTTGAGAAACTCCCTTCCACCATTACTCTCTGTCTCCTGTTACCTAACCAGTTTTTTATCCATCTAGCTACCACACCCTGGACCCCACGTGACTTCACTTTCTCCATCAGCCTGCCATGGGGAACCTTATCAAATGCCTTACTGAAGTCCATGTATATGACATCTATAGCCTTTCCCTCATCAATCAACTTTTTCACGCCTTCAAAGAATTCTATTAAGTTGGTAAGACATGACCTTCCCTGCACAAAACCATGCTGTCTATCACTGATAAGTCCATTTTCCTCCAAATGGAAATAGATCCTATCCCTCAGTATCTTCTCTAGCAACTTCCCTACCACTGACGTCAAGCTCTCAGTCGATAATTACCTGGATAATCCCTGCTACCCTTCTTAAACAACGGGACAACATTAGCAATTCTCCAGTCCACCCGTGTTTAAGGATGCTGCAAAGAAAACTGTTAAGGCCCCTGCTATCCTCTCTTACTTCCATCAATAACCTGGGAGAGATCCCATTCGGACCTGGGGACTTGTCCACCTTAATGTCTTTTGGGATACCCAACGCCTCCTCCCTTCTTATGCCGACTTGACCTAGAGTAATCAAACATCTATCCCTAACCTCAACATCTGTCATGTCCCTCTCCTTGGTGAATACCGATGCAAAGTACTCATTAAGAATGTCACCCATTTTCTCTGACTCAATGCATAACTTTCCTTCTTTGTCCTTAAGTGGGCAAATCCTTTCTCTAGTTACCCTCTTGCTCTTTATATATGAATAAAAGGCTTTGGGATTTTCCTTAACCATGTTTGCTAAAGATATCTCGTGTCCCCTTTTCACCCTCTTAATTCCTTATTTCAGATTTGCCCTACGTTCCTGATATTCTTCCAAAGCTTCATCTGTCTTCTCTCACCTAGACCTTATGTATACTTCCTTTTTCCTCTTAGCTGGTCTCACAATTTCACCTGTCATCCATCGTTCCCTAATCTTGCCATTTCTATCCCTCATTTTCACAGGAACATGTCTCTCCTGCACGCTATTCAACCTCTCTTTAAAGCCTCCCACATATCAAATGTGGATTTACCTTCAAACAGTTTCTCCCAATCTACATTCCCCAGATCCTGCCAAATTTTGGTATAGTTGGCCTTCCCCCAGTTTAGAACTCTTCCTTTAGGACCACTCTCATCTTTGTCCGTGAGTATTGTAAAACTTACAGAATTGTGGTCGCTATTTCCAAAGTCGTCTCCTACTGTAATTTCAATCACCTGGCCGGGCTCATTCCCCAACATCAGGTCCAGTATAGCCCCTTCCCGAGTTGGACTACATATATACTGCTCTAGAAAACCCTCCTCGAAGCTCCTTACGAATTCTGCTCCATCTTGACCCCTAACACCATGTGAATCCCAGTCAATGTTGGCAAATTAAAATCTCCCATCACCACCACCCTATTGCTCCTACATCTTTTCATAATCTGTTTACATATTTGTACCTCTATCTCATGCTCGCTGTTGGGAGGCCTGTAGTACAGCCCCAACATTGTTGCTGCACCCTTCGTATTTCTGAGTTCTGCCCATATTGCCTCACTGTTCGAGTCCTCCATAGTGCCCTCCTTCAGTACAGCTGTGATATCGAATCAGTTCGATAACTGTTCAGTTACCACTGATTATAGTAAAAGGATTGGACCAAGCTTGATGGGGTGAAATTAGTTGATTCACCTAGATTGGCTGAACAATTTTAGATTAGAAAATGGTTGCCTTAGTGAAGTCTTAATCAAATACCTGGCATTTTTTCTAGGAATTGTCAAAGGAGCCAAGGCCACCTTGCATGACCAGGAAGCAATTCCATGATTCTGCAAGGTCTGCTAAATGCTATTTATATTATGGGCAGAAGTGTAGGCAGAAATCAGAAGGCTGGGAAGTGAAGGAATCACTGCCAAATCAGTGTAGTTTGCAGAATGGGCAGCATTGGTCATACCCAATGTGAAGTCTGAACAGTCAATTCGCCTTTGAGGGAATTTTAACAAGCAGTAAATTGCTTTTCACAGCTGGATATTAACTCAATCCCTTGCATTCAGGATTTATATGCAACGCTGGCAGGGATGCTGTCCTTGACAAAGCTGGACATGAACCACACTTACTAGCAATTGTGGTTAGATGAGGATTCAAGAAATATGCTACAATTAATACGTATAAGAATTTGTAGCAAGATATAAGACTGCTGTTTGTCAGAGATGTCCTGGAGCTGAGATGACTGCCCTCCAGCAACGATAACCATCTTCCTATGTCCCGGTTATCACTCCAACCAGCAGAGAGTTTGCCCACTGATACCCTTTGCTTCCAGTTTTGCTACAGGCTGTGGCTGATGCCACAGCCTTAAATGCAGCTTTGATGTCAAGGGCTGTCACTCTCGTTTCACCTCAATTGGCAGAGGTTAATGAGCCCTGAGACAGTTTTACACAAGAGTCAGCAATGATGCTGGAGAGTTGACCAGCAAAATACTTTTGACAATACCAAGCACTCCTGGTTTCTTTGGAAATTCTGACACAATATTATCTTTGTCCAACCTTTGCAGCAGTTGGTGCAATTTTTTTGGCTGGTGATATAAAACCAGGTGGGAGTGTAAGTGATGAGGATGTGAAGAGGTAATTTCGACAGGTTGAGTAAGTAGACAAGTACATGGCAGATACAGTACAACATGGTAGGAAAAATGAGTGGCAGAGAATTACTGACATGGTGATAGATTGGGATACATAATGGACAAAGGGACCTTGGTATCTTTGTACACTGGGAGTAGCAAATCTAACAACAGATTGGGAGAAGTTGAGTTTAGATCAAGCTGTAAATATAAGAGTTCACACAGTGATTTGCATGGACTTCAGCAGCATTATTCTGGGAAAGAAAACAGAGTTAGACCCCAAACACACAACAAATCAGCCTGCATGTCCATGAGGTGCACACACTGTTTTTCCCAGCACTTCATTCAGCCCTGAAATCACCCTTACCCATCATCCTACCACACTCACACCCTTTGTTCTTCCCTAAACATCCCTGATTCTACTGCCATCGCAAAGGACAGATTCAGCTGACTCTGTTACCACCTCATCTCACTTTGAAATCCCAGGAAGGTATTTTCCCCAGGGTAGTGGAGTCCAAAACTAGAGGGCATAGGTTTAAGGTGAGTGGGGAAAGATTCAAAAGGGACCTGAGGGGCAATGTTTTCAGACAGGGGGTGGTGCATGTATAAAGTGAGCTGCCAGAGAAAGTAGTAGATGTGGGTACAATTACAACATTTAACTGACAGATGGATTGATATGTGCATAGGAAGCATTTACAGGGATATGAGCCAAATGCAGGCAAACTGGACTAGTTCAGTTTGGGAAACCTGGTTGGCATGGATGGCTTGGAGTGAACCATCTGCTTCCACACTGTATGACTGATTCTGTTCAGTGTTTCAGCACTGACCAACCTCTGTCACTAGATGGGGTGATACTAGGCAATTGTTGAGTGTATCTTGTTTCCAATTACAACAGATAATTGAGGCTTTATTTCTATATTCAGCTATTTATTTTAATTTCAGATTTTTTTAGAAAAGGAAAGCAAGGATGATACTGTAATTCAATTTCTAAGTTGGCTTCTGACAACAAGAAATGTCAGAAAAGACCAAACTCCAGTTTTAACTTTGATTGGTTCTCCCTTTGTTTTTCATGATATCTGGCTGTTGCTAACAAGGCTAGCGTGTATCGCCCATCCCTAAATGCCCTTGAACTGAGCAACTTGCTATGCCATGTGGATGGCTGATAAGACTCACCCCACATTGCTGTGTTGGCCAGACCAGATAAGGATGGCAGATTTCCATCTCCAAAGAAGATCAGTGAAAAACAGTTGATGACACTAGTCACTGTCACCATCACTGAGACTAGGTTGATATTCCAGATTCATTAACTGAATTTGAATTTGAATTTCTTCAGCTGCCATGTGAGATTTAAGCTAATCTCTCCAGAGCCATATCAGACTTGTAACATTAGCTGTGTTTGTCTCTCCATGGCTGCTGCCAGACCTGCTGAGTTTCTCCTGTTGTTATTTCTCACAGCATTAGTTTAGGTCTCTGTATTACTAATCCCATGACCTTCCCACTACACCACTGTGTCCCCAGATGGAAGCCCTTAAAGCCATTTCATTGAGATCTGTGATAACAAAGTGTGGAAGTGGATGAACACAGCAGGCCAAGCAGCATCTTAGGAGCACAAAAGCTGACGTTTCGGGCCTAGACCCTTCATCAGAATCTAGGCATGAAACATGAGTTTTTGTGCTCCTAAGATGCTGCTTGGCCTGCTGTGTTCATTCAGCTCCACACTTTGTTATCTTGGATTCTCCAGCACCTGCAGTTCCCATTATCATTGAGATCTGTGATTTTCAGGCATGTAACTGGAACATTTGGTGAAGACCTAATGTGGTTTTTTAAAATGTTTAATCATCTTAAACATCAGCTCAGTTAATTGGCCTGTATATCCTCTACACTTGAGTGAATACATGCCTAGTTGACATGAAAATGAACATTGAAGATCACTCTGATGAAGACTCCCATTTTCTCCCCCAGCACATTCAGTTCAAAAAGCCTGATAATGTTCCTGTAGGGGTTCCCTTGTATAGATTCAGTCTAGCCAAGGTCTTGCACAAACATAAGCTTTGGAGCCCAGAGCAAATTTTGGTAAAGACTGGCTCCTCAATCACTGTTACAACTACAAGCATGCCCTTTGATTCACTATGTCTTCAAACTGTAAATTCAGCTGTTAATAGCTCTGTAAAGGCAGACAGATCATAAGATATAGAAGCAGAACTAGACCATTCAGCCCGTCAAGTCTGCACTACCATTCTATCACTGCTAATATGTTTCTCACCCCTATTCTCCTGTCTTCTGTCTGTAACCCCTGACCTCAGTACCAATCGAGAACCTGACTATCTATCTTAAATATACCCAGTGATTTGACCTCCACTGTCCTCTGCAGTAATCCGTTCTGGCCAGAATGTGGTGAATCTATGGAAGAAATGACTTTTGTTCAAAACTGAACTAAACTCGACTTATCTAGATTCTGTGGCAAGACTTGCATGATATAATGGGGTATAAACACTGAGTTGAACAGAATCACTGACAATGCATTCCTCTCCAAAGACGTCAATGCATCTGTGCTTGTTTTGAACAGAAGGTCAGTGAAATGAAGTCACTTTCCCCTACAGCCTTGGGTGCACCTACACCCTGTTGCAGATGTCAGATCGGCTTTGTTGAGAGTGGGCCCATGCCCAGATGGTGTCCCTGGCCTTGTACTCAGATCCTGCATGGACCAGCTGGTGGGAGTATTTGCAGACATCTTGACCCTCTCCTTACTATGATGTGAGGCTCCCATTTGCTTCAAGAAGACCAGTATTGCCCCAGTGCCAAGGAAAGAATCAGGCCATGTGCCTTAATGACTACCGCCCTGTGGCTGTGATATTCACCTTTGTGAATTGCTTCCAGAGGTTAGTAATGGCACTCCAACTACAGGCTCCCAATTACCTTGATCCACTAAAATTCACCTACTGTCAAAACATCCACAGCAGATGATATCCCTCTGACCCTATACTCATCCCTGGAAGATCTGGATAGCAAGGACATCCATGTCAGACCCCTACTTATTGACTTTAATTTGCCCTTCAACACCATAATTCTAAACAAACACATCCCCAAACTCCAAAACCTAGATCTCTGCTCTCCCCTCTGCAACTGCATCCTCATTTTTTGACCTGAAGACTGCAATCAGTAAGAATGGGTGACAACACCTCCATAATAGTCCTCAACACCGGTGACCTGCAAGAATGCATACTATTCCCCTTGCTATTCTTCTTATACACTCATGACTGTGCAGCCACATTCTGTCCTAACTCCGTTTACAAGCTTACTCATGACACCACCGTAATGGGTCAGATCTCAAACAACAATGAGACAGTACAGGAAACAGGTAGACAGCTTCGTAGCATGGTGTAAAGACAACAATATTTTTCTCAATGTCAGAAAAATGAAGTAGCTGTTCGTTAACTTTAGGAAGCAGAGTACAACATGCAGAATCTGTATCAGCAATACTGAAGTGGAGATGATAGAGAGCTTCAAGTTTCAAGGAGTAAATGTCACCAAGCTGTCTACCTCTTTCTTGTACTCTTGTCATTGTTTGAGATATGACCCACTATGATAGTGTCATCAGCAAACTTGTAAATGGAACACAGTCATGAGCGCATAAGGAGTTTTGAACACTTTTGGGGGGGACGGCTTACCAGGGGAAAGCAGTGGGGCACAGGTCTCTGGCACAGATTCTGTCCCTGCTGCTCAGAAGGGAAGGAGGAAAGAGGAGCAGACCAGTAGTCATCGGGGACTCCATAGTTAGGGGGACAGATGGGAGATTCTGTGGGGATGAGAGAGACTCACGGTTGGCGTGATGCCTCCCAGGTGCCAGGGTGCGTGATGTCTCTGATCGTGTTTTTGGGATCCTTAAGGGGGAGGTGGAGCAGCCCCAAGTCGTGGTCCACATTGGCACCAACAACATAGGTAGGAAGAGAGATGGGGATTTAAGGCAGAAATTCAGGGAGCTAGGATGGAAGCTGAGAGCTAGGACCAACAGAGTTGTTGTCTCTGGTTTGTTGCCTGTGCCATGTGCTAGTGAGGCAAGGAATAGGGAGAGAGAGGAGTTGAACACGTGGCTACAGGGATGGTACAGGAGGGAGGGTTTGGATTCTTGGATAATTGGGGCTCTTTCTGGGGTAGTTGGGATCTCTACAAGCAGGATGGTCTTCACCTGAACCAGGGGGGTACCAATATGCTGGGGGAGTGGAATTTGCTAAGGCTATTTGGGTGGGTTTAAACTAACTCAGCAGGGGGATGGGAACCAAAATTGTAGTTTGAGTATAGAAAAGGTTGAGAGAAGGGAGGTCCGAAATAAAGTTTCAGGGACGCAAGATGGCACCGGCAAGCAAGAAGTTGGTTTGAAGTGTGTCTACTTCAATGCCAGGAGCGTCCGGAATAAGGTAGGTGAACTTGCAGCATGGGTTAGTACCTGGGACTTCAATGTTGTGGCCATTTCGGAGACATGGATAGAGCAGGGACAGGAATGGTTGTTGCAGGTTCCGCGATTTAGATGTTTCGGTAAGAACAGAGAAGATGGTAAAAGCGGGGGGAGGTGTGGCGTTGTTGGTCAAGGACAGTATTACAGTTGCAGAAAGGATGTTTGGGAACTCGTCAACTGAGGTAGTATGGGCTGAGGTTAGAAACAGGAAAGGAGAGGTCACCCTGTTGGGAGTTTTCTATAGGCCTCTGAATAGTTCCCAAGATGCAGAGGAAAGGATAGCAAAGATGACTTTCGATAGGAGTGAGAGAGACAGGGTAGTTGCCATGGGGGACTTCAACTTTCCAAATATTGACTGGGAACACCATAGTTCGAGTACTATAGATGGGTCAGTTTTTGTCCAGTGTGTGCAGGAGGGCTTCCTGACACAGCATGTAGATAGGCCAACAAGGGGTGAAGCCACATTAGATTTGGTACTGGGTAATGAGCCCGGCCAGGTGTTAGATTTGGAAGAGGGTGAGCACTTTGGTGATAGCGATCACAATTCTGTTATGTTTACTTTAGTGATGGAAAGGAATAGGTGTATACCACTGGGCAAGAGTTACAGCTGGGGGAAAGGCAATTATGATGAGATTAGGCACGATTTAGTGATCATAGAATGGGGAAGGAAACTGCAGGGGATGGGCACATTAGAAAAGTGGAGGTTATTCAAGGAAAAGCTCCTGTGTGTCCTAGATAAGTATGTACCTGTCAGGCAGGGAGGAAGCTGTAGCGCGCGGGAGCCGTGGTCTACGAAGGAGGTGGAATCTCTGGTCTAGAGGAAGAAGAAGGCTTATGTTAGGATGAGATGTGAAGGCTCAGTTAGGGCACTTGAGGGCTACGAGGTAGCCAAGAAAGACCTAAAGAGAGAGCTCAGAAGAGCCAGGAGGAGACATGAGAAGTTGTTGGTGGATAGGATCAAGGTAAACCCTAAGGCTTTCTATAGGTATTTAAGGAATAAAAGAATGACAAAGTAAGATTAGGGCCAATCAAGGATGGTAGTGGTAAGTTGTGTGTGGAGTCAGAGGAGATAGGGGAAGCACTAAATGAATATTTTTCAACGGTATTCACTCCAGAAAACTACAATGTTGTCGAGGAGAATACTGAGATACAGGCTACTAGACTAGGTGGGATTGAGGTTCACAAGGAAGAGGTATCAGAAATCCTACAGAGGGTGAAGATAGATAAGTCCGCTGGGCTGGATGGCATTTATCCTAGGATCCTTTGGGAAGCCAGGGAGTCTGCCGAGCCTTTGGCATTGATCTTTAAGTCGTCATTGTCTACAGGAATAGTGCCAGATGACTGGAGGATAGCAAATGTGGTTACCCTGTTCAAGAAGGGGAGTAGTGACAACCCTGGTAATTACAGACCAGTGATCCTTACCTCAGTTGTTGGTAAAGTGTTGGAAAAGGTTATAAGAGATAGGATTTATAATCATCTAAAAAAGAATAAATTGATTAGGGATAGTCAGCACGATTTTGTGAAGGGAAGGTCGTGCCTCAAAAACCTTATTGAGTTCTTTGAGAAGGTGACCAAACAGGTAGATGAGAGTAAACCGGTTGATGTGGTGTATATGGATTTCAGCAAGACGTTCGACAAGGTTCCCCACAGTAGGCTATTGTACAAAATGCGGAGGAATGGAATTGTGGGAGATATAGCAGTTTGGATCGGAAATTGTCTTGCTGAAAGAAGACAGAAGGTGGTAGTTGATGGGAAATGTTCATCCTGGAGACCAGTTACTAGTGGTGTACCGCAAGGGTTGGTGTTGGGTCCACTGCTGTTTGTCATTTTTATAAATGACCTGGATGAGGGTGTAGAAGGATGGGTTAGTAAATTTGCAGACAACACGAAGGTCGATGGAATTGTGGATAGTGACGAAGGATGCTGTAGGTTGTAGAGAGACATAGATAAGCCCCAGAGCTGGGCTGAGAGGTGGCAAATGGAGTTTAATGCAGACAAGTGTGAGGTGATACACTTTGGTAGGAGTAACCGGAAGGCAAAGTACTGGGCTAATGGTAAGATTCTCAGTAGTGTAGATGAGCAGAGAGATCTCAGTGTCCATGTACACAGTTCCTTGAAAGTTGCCACCCAGGTTGACAGGGCTGTTAAGAAGGCACACAGTGTTTTCACTTTTATTAATAGAGGGATCGAGTTCCGGAACCAAGAGGTTATGGCGAAGCTGTACAAAACTTTGGTGTGGCCGTACTTGGAGTATTGCGGACAGTTCTGGTCACCGCATTATAAGATGGATGTGGAAGCTTTGGAAAGGGTGCAGAGGAGATTTACTAGGATGTTTCCTGGTATGGAGGGAAGGTCTTACGAGGAAAGGCTGAGGGACTTGAGGCTGTTTTCATTAGAGAGAAGAAGGTTGAGAAGTGACTTAATTGATACATATAAAATAATCAGAGGGTTAGATAGGGTGGATAGGGAGAGCCTTTTTCCTAGTTTGGTGATGGCAAGCACGAGGGGGCATAGCTTTAAATTGAGGTGTGAAAAATACAGGACAGATGTCAGAGTTGGTTTCTTTACTCAGAGAGTAGTAAGGGAATGGAACGCTTTGTCTCCAACGGTAATAGATTCGCCAACTTTAGGTACATTTAAATTGTGATTGGATAAGCATATGGACATACATATAATAGTGTAGGTTAGATGGGCTTCAGATCGGTATGACAGGTCGGCACAACATCGACGGCCGAAGGGCCTGTACTGTGCTGTAATGTTCTATGTTCTATGAGTATAGTAAGTAGATGAGTACACAGCTTTATGGGGCAGCAGTGTTGAGGATTATTGTGCAGGATGTTGTTGCCTATCCAGGACCATTTATGTTGATGTTACTGTCAAGAAAGCACACCAACACCTCTACTTCCTCAGAAAACTAAGGACTTTTGGCATGATCACAATGACTCCTACCAATTTTTATGGATCCATCATAGAAAGCTTACTATCCAGATACATCACAGCTTGATATGGCTGCTGGTCTTCCCAAGACTGCAAGAAATTAGAGTTGTGAATGCAGTCCAGTCCATCACAAGATTCCGCCTTCCTTCCATTGACTGTTTACACCTCCTGCTGCCTTGGGAAAGCAACCAACACAATCAAAGGCTGCTTCTGCCCCAGTTATACTCTCGTCCAACATCTTCCATCGAGCAGAAGGTACAAAAGTTTGAAAACTAGTACTAACAGACTTAAGAACAGGTTCTTTTCTGCCATTGCCAAACCTATGAATGGACTTCTCAAAGTAGAGTTTATCTTTCTCTGCACGTTCTCTGTAGCTGTAACAGTATTCTGCTTCCTGTTCTATTACCTGATGTACTTCTGCAAAACAATACTTTTCACTGCGTCTCAGTACATACCTTACAGTCACTCGAGGCTGGATGCAAACCCAAGTCCCTGGTGTTATGAGGTAGGAGTGCTAACCACTAAGCAACCTTATCCCCAATAATAGTAAATAAATAATAAAGAGTTGTCCCTTCATTCTGAGACAGTGCCTTTGGGGATCTTAGTCTCTGCTACTAGTGGAAACATATTTTCCACAACCACTCTATCTCAGCTTCTCAGTATTCTGTAAGTTTCAGTCAGATCCCTCCTCATCCTTCTAAACACCATCAAGTACAGACACAGAGTCCGGAACTGCTACTCGTGACAAGCCTTTCATTCCTGGGATCAATGATGTAAAGGTCGTCTGCAACCTTCCGATTCCAGCACATCCTTCTTCAATACAGGGATCAAAACTGATCACAATATTCCATCTGTGGTCTGCCTTATACAGCCTCAGTAATGCATTCCTGCTTTTGTATTCTCACCCTCTTGAAATGAATGCTAGCATTGTATTTGCCTTGTTAACTGCCAACTGAACCTGCATGTTAATTCAACAGAATCCTGAGTTCTGAAGTCTTGTGCAAAAACAGTACATAGCCTTTGTTAAAATAAGCAGACTTTGCGATGTGTCAGGAGATGTCAATCTCTGCAAGTACTGTAGCTAACAGCAGTGGTGCACCAACCTATTCTTGATCAGTTGCAGCAACACTGGGACTGTGTACACTGATTGTTCATAACACTCAAAGAACCTGAACAACTGATCAAAATCAGCATCTGAAGGACTGTCTACCTTAAAGTCAACTAAACAACTGACTAGCATATGACTGACAAAATCATAGACTCCCTACAGTCAGGCCATTCGGCCCATTGAATCCACAACAACCCTCTGAAGAGCATCCCATCCAGAACTGTCTCCTACACTATCCCTGTAACTCTGCATTTTCCATGGCTAATCCACTTAACCAAACACATCCCTGGACACAGTGGGCAATTTAGCATGGCCAATACACGTATCTAACATGCGCCTAACCTACTAAATCAGCCAATGAATGATGAATTAATACGTAACAGACTAACATGATTTGCTGGTGCATGATTGACATACCTGAAAAGATATGATTCATGGCTATTCAGCCCATTGCATCCACTCCACTATTCAGACAGACCATGGCTGATCTGATTATCTTTAGCTCCACTCTCCTGCCTGTTCCCCATAACCTTCCTTCACTGATTAAAAATCTGTCTCAGCTTTGAGTATACTTAATGGTTCACCTCGACAGCCCTCTTTGGTAAAGAATTCTACACAGATTCACATTCTGGAGAGAAGAAGTTCCTCCTTATCTGTTTTAGATGAATTACACTTTATCCTGAGATTATACCCTTTGGTCTTAGACTCTCTCACAAGGCGAAACAGCCTTTCTGCATTGACCCTGGCACATTCCCTGAGAATCTTCTATGTTTCGATAAGGTCATCTCTCAATCTTCTAATTACTAATGAGTACAGGCCCAACCTATTCAACCTCTCCTCATAGGACAGTCCCTCCATACCTGGTATCAACTGAGTGAACCTTCTCTGCACTGCCCCTAATGCCGGTATATCTTTCCTTAGATAAGAGGCCCAAAACTATTTATTAATGAACTTGGATGTTGGCTTTTTTTTGTTCGTGGACGTGGACTCTCAATTACCTCTGTGCTACAGCTTTCTGCAGTCTTTCTCCACTTAAACTTAAGCTCCTCTATTCTCCTGCCAGAGTGAAAAACCTAACACTTCCCCACATTATTTTCAATTCACCAGGATTTTGTCCATTCGCTTAACTGTTTATAACCTTCTGACTGTGTCATCATCGCCACTTATCTTCCTACATATTTTTGAGTCATCCACAAACATGACCATGGTACATTCATTTTCCTTATCCAAGGTATTAATATATGTTGTAAATAATTGTGATCTGATCTCTATGGTACAACAGGTATCATAGTGACCTGAAAGTGACCTCCTTATTCCAACGCTGTCTTCTATTAGTTAGCCAATCCTTTATCATGCTAAAATACTACCCACAACACCATGGGCTCTTATCTTAAGTTCGGTGCCTTATCAAACACTTTCTGGAAATCCAAATATATTACATCCACTGCTTTCCTTTTATCTATTGTGCTTATTACTTCCTCAAATAACTTATCAAGCATGATTTTACCATTGTGAAGCCATATTGACTCTGCTTGACATAGAACACAGAACATAGAACAATACAGCGCAGAACAGGCCCTTCAGCCCTCGACATTGTGCTGACCTGTAAACTAGTCTAAGCACATCCCTCTACACTATCCCATCATCATCCATACGCTTGTCCAAGAACTGTTTAAATGCCCCTAATGTGGCTGAGTTAACTACATTGGCAGGCAGAGCGTTCCACATTCTTACCACATCTGAGCCTCTGACATCTGTCTCAAATCTATCACCCCTCAATTTGTAGCTATGCCCCCTTGTACAAGCTGACGTCATCATCCTTGGAAAAAGACTCTCACTGTCCACCCTATCTAATCCTCTAATCATCTTGTATGTCTCTATTAAATCCCCTTAGCTTTCCTTCTCTCCAATGAGAACTGACCCAAGTCCCTCAGACTTTCTTCATAAGGCCTTCGCTCCAGACCAGGCAACATCCTGGTAAATCTCCTCTGCACCTTTTCCAATGCTTCCATAACCTTCCTGTAATGGGGCGACCAGAACTGCACGCAATATTCCAAATGAGGCCGCTCTAGCGATTTGTACAGTTGCAGCATGACATTGCGGCTCCAGAATTCAATCCCTCTACCAAAAAAACCTAACACACTGTAAGCCTTCTTAACAGCACTATCAACCTGGGTGACAACTTTCAGGGAACTATGTACATGGACACAAAGATCCCTCTACACATCCTTACTACCAAGAATCTTTCCATTGACCCAGTATTCTGCCTTCCTATTATTCATGCCAAAGTGAATCACCTCACATTTATCTGCATTGAACTCCATTTGTCACCTTTCAGCCCAATTCTGCAGTTTATCCAAGTCTCCCTGCAACCTGCAACATTCTTCCACACTGTCCACCACTCCACTGACTTTAGTGTCATCTGCAAACTTACTAATCCATCCACCTATTTACAAAATGACAAACAACAATGGTCCCAAAACAGATCCTTGAGGCACACCACTAGTAACCGGATTCCAGGCTGAATATTTTCCATCAACCACCACTCGCTGCCTTCTTACAGAAAGCCAGTTTCTAATCCAAACTGCTAAATCTCCCTCAATCCTGTGCCTCTGTATTTTCTCCAATAGCCTACCATGTGAAACGTTATCAAAGGCTTTACTGAAGTCCATGTACACCACGTCAACTGCCCGACCCTTATCCACCTGCTTGGTCACTTCTCCAAAAACCCAATGAGGTTTGTGAGACACGACCTGCCTTTGACGAATCCATGTTGACTATCTCTAATCAAATTGTTGCTTGCTAGATGATTATAAATCCTATCTCTTATAGTCCTTTCCAAAACTTTTCCTACAACAGTCGTAAGGCTCACAGGTCTATAGTTACCTTCTGCTCTTCTTGAACAAGGGCACAACATTTGCAATCCTCCAGTCCTCTGGTACTAAACCTGTAGACTATGAGGGCTCAAAGATCAAGGTCAAAGGCTCTGCTACCTCCTCCCTAGCTTCCCAGAGAATCCTCGGAAAAACCCCATCCGACCCAGGGGATTTATCTACCTTCACACCTTCTAGAATTGATAACACCTCCTCCTTAACTAATCTCAATACTTTCAATTCTAGTAGCCCGTAACTCAGTCTTCTCCGCTACAATATTCTCCATTTCCTGAGTGAAAATAGATGAGAAATATTTGTTTAGCACCTCTCCGATCTCCACAGGGTTCACACACAACTTCCCACTTCTGTCTTTGACTGGTCCTATTCCTACCATAGTCGTTCTGTTATTCCTCACATACCTATAGAAAGCTTTAGGGTTCTCCTTTATTCTATATGCCAATGTCTGCTCATGTCCCCTCCTTGCTCTTCTTAACTCTCTCTTTAAATCCTTCCTAGCTAATCTGTAACTCTCCACCGCCTCATCTGAACCATCTCGTCTTATCGTCACACAAGCCTCCGTCCATCTTCAATTTAACAAGAGATACAATTTCTTTAGTAAACCATGGTTCCCTTACGTTATCACTTCCTCCCTGCCAGACAGGGACATACCTATCAAGGACACGCAATATCTGTTCCTTAAACCAGCTCCACATTTCGACTGTCCCCATTCTATGCCTCCGAAGTCTTGCCTAATCGCATTATAATTGCCCTTACCCCAGCTATGCCCTGTGGCATGTTCCTATCCCTTTCCATCGCTAAACTAAACGTAACCGAATCATGGTCACTCTCTCCAAAGTGCTCACCTACCACTAAATCAAACACCTGGCCTGGTTCATTAGCAAGTACCAGATCCAGTGTGGACTCATCTCTTGTTATCCCTTTGACATGCTGTGTCAGGAAACCCTCCTGCACACATTGGACAAAAACTGATCCATCTGACGTACTAGAGTTATAGCATTTCCAGTCAATGTTCAGGAAGTTAAAGTCTCCCATAATGACCACCCTGTTCCTTTCACTCCTGCCCAGAAAGGGTTTTGCCAATTCTCTCCTCCACATCCCTGGAACTTTGCAGAGGCCTATAAAAACCTCCCAGCAGTGTGACCTCTCCTCTCTTGTTTCTGACCTCAGCCTCAGTGGACAAGTCCTCGTCAAAAGCTCTTTCAGCCACCGTTATACTGTCCTTGACTAACAAAGCCACACCCACCCCTTTTTTACCACCTTCCCTGATCTTTATAAAAGATCTAAACCATGGAATCTGCAACATCTACTCCTGACCCTGCTCTATCCATGTCTCCAAAATGGCTACAACATCGAAATCCCAGGTACCTATCCATGCTGCAAGCTCTTATTCCAGATACTCCTGGCGTTGAAGTAGACACACTTCAAACCAGCTTTCTGTCTGCCAGCACACTCCTGTGACAGTAAGATCCTGTCCATGTCCTCCCTACTCTCTTCCTCCTGTGTACTGGAACTACACCACAGTTTCCTATCCCCCTGCTGAGCTAGTTGAAATCCACCTGAATAGCACTAGCAAATTTCCCACCCAGTATATTAGTAGCCCTCTGGTTCAATTGGAGACCGTCCTGTTTGTAGAGGTCCCACCTTCCCCAGAATGAGCCCCAATTGTCCATGTACCTGAAGGCCTCCCTCTTGCACCATCCCTGCAGCCACGTGATCAGCTGAAATCTCTCCCTGTTCCTTGCCTCGCTATCACGTGGCACAGGTAACAAACCAGAGATAACCACTCTGTTTGTTCTAGCTCTCAGCTTCCACCCTAGCTCCCTGAAATCCTGCCTGACATTCCTATTCCTCTTTCTACCTATGTCATTGGTACGTATGTGGACCACGACTTGGGCTGGTCACCCTCTCCCTTCAGGATCCCAAAGACACGATCTGAGACATCACGGACCCTGGCACCTAGGAGGCAACACATCAACCATGAGTGTCTTTCGTTCCCAACAAACCTTCTATCTGTCCCTCTAACTATTGAGTCCCCAATGACCAACTTTCTTCCTATCCCCCCTTCCTTTCTGTGCAAGAGGGACAGACTTTGTGCCAGAGACCTGCACCCCAGTGCAAGCCTCTGGTAAGAAGTACAGCAGAAATATGACTGACCAATACCTAACTGACCGATGCAACTCATACCAATACACAACTCACATGTAACCAATGAAAAGATAATCAACATATGACTGACTGATTTACATCTGTATGACCAATGTACAAGTCACTGTCAAAGAAGCAAACATTACAATGGACATATCACCAACAATGCGTGACCAGGATAATTTATACTAACACAAGACTGATATGCAAAAGGGTTACTGTCATTCAGCAGACTGTACAGATTGTGAAATGTGTCAAATTGGCTGGCCTATGTGGGGATTTCAAACAAACAATAAACCACTTTTCATGGCTAGATTAGTGTCCAATCCCTCACAGAGGATTTATACGCAAAGCTGGCAGGGGGATGTCCTTCATGAAGCTGGACATGGGCCATACTTAGTTGCAATTGTGGTTAGATGTGTATTCCCAAAACAATGCTACAATTAATGCCCATAAGGGTTAGTGAGACTGCTATTTGGGTTGTCCTCAGCCTGTGCAATTTTTCAGCGGATGATGGAACACATTTTACAATGTCTACTCCAGGTCACCATTTATCTAGAAGGCGTGTTAATAACAGGGAAGACAAATAAGAAGTCCTTGGAGGACTTGGTCATAGTCCTTAGACATTTCTCCCAGACGGACATATGTCCTAGATGGGAAAAAAAGTGTGTTCCAGGCACACCGAGTGGCCTACTTGGGCCACAGAGTCAACAAGACTGGCTTACACCTGTTAGAAGGTATTTTAAATGAGGGTGATCAAACCTGGCTCCCACATCAATACTGGAGCTTAAGGCCTTTCCTTGGGCTGGAGAACTATTATGGAAAGTTCATGTAACGTGGCCTCCATCCTGGCACCTTTGCAATGACTCTTTAAATAAAAATACAGATCAGCCTTTGAAATTGTCATGTAGCCAAGTCATAGCCTTCAGGGACATAAAGTAACAGCCTACAGGTTCACTGGATATCAAACTATCCTGGGGGTTCCTATTTGATTATAGGACCATCCTTCATGCTACTACAGGGATAGCTCCAGCAGAGTTGCTAATGGGGTGAAAAATCCGCACGAGGTTAAATCTGATCCTCCCAGACCCAGTGGGTTGGGAGGGATTTTGGAAGATGAAATGGCATCAGGAATGCCAATGCCACTGAGAGAGAGACACACACACTTTACTTCAGGGGACAAAGATTGGTGTAGGAACTATGAGGATGACCCTGTATTGTTAAGGGACATGGTCGATGTGAGGACAGGTCCCATGACATAGTGCTTGGTAGGAGAGACAATCCTGAACAATCATGTGGACCTTATGAAAACTGTAAACTTGCAAACTGTGTGGGACGTAAATGTGCCCAGCTCCTTGACAGCCTTTCCAGCTATTCCGGAAACAGAGCGTTCTCCCTCTCTGTCAAGGCTTGAAGATACCTTGGAATCAGAAATTGAGCTAACTAACGTCACTGCCTCAATGCCTTGCCACCTAGAGAAGAGAATGAATTTCTTCCAAAATGCTCTGAACCCTCAACACTAGCTACTGTGCATTAAATGCTGCCCATATGAGGCAGAGTCGAAGGAACCTGACCCAGACCTAAAATACCCAGGAAGAGCTACAAAAAAGACCTTCCTCCTACTCAGGGATGTAGGGACATAGTGATTGTAATGGATTCAGTCAGGTAGACCTCAGATGAATGGCCAAAATTTGGAGAGACAGAATGGGTCAGGAACCATAGACATTAAGGCAAGGGAGTTTGGTGAAGGTGGAATAGTATTCACCTTAATGTTAGGAGTCTGACAAGCTAGGCTGAATAGGTGAGGATGCAAAGTAAAAAATAGGGGCGTGATGTCATTGCTCGATATTCAAGGATACAGGGTGTTCAAGCAAGAAAGGGAAGGGGGTAAAACAAGAGGTGGTGTCCTACTATTGAACAGGGAATCTTTTACAACAGTAAAGGAGGATGACATTTTAGAAGATTCTTCAAATTAAGTCATATAGCTAGGACTTAAAAAACAAAGAGTAGTAATCAAGTTGTTGGGAATGTGCCACAGGGCCCCTCAAGAAACAGAAGAGAAGACATTTAGAAAAGTTTCAAGGAAGTGTAAAATTAATAGCATAGTGGCAGTCACGGATTGCAACTTCAAGGCTAACTGGGGTAGTCACAATGTGAAAGACTTGGGATAGTGGCATTCTTAAAATGCTTCCAGGACAGCTTTAAGGCAGTATTTAGAACACTCTACAAAAGGGGGCAAACTTGGACTTAATTTTAGGGATCAAAGTTGTGTAAGTGGTTGAATTATCAAAGTTGGAGGGGTGGAGGGGGGAAACATTTTATAGCCAGCAATCATAACTCCATTAGATTCAAGATTGTTATGGAAGAGAATGGGCCCAAAATCAAATTTCTCCGCTGGGAAAAGCTGCTTTCAGTAAGATCAGATACAATTTGGCTAGAGTTGACCAGGCCAGTGAACTTATCTAAGCGTGTCTCAGATGCATTCAAGAAGGGGACAGGGTCAACATCCTCCAACAGAGATAAAGGATGTGGCCAACAAAACCTGTGAACTCTGAATATCAGGGGACATACAACAATGGATTAAGGGTAAAAAGTATATTTATGGTTGATACCAAAGCTCAAAATAGCAGAAGCCCTAGAGAAGTATAGGATGTCCAAGACAGAACTTAAGAAGATAAAGGGGAGCTAGAAGAGAATAAGAAATGATAAAAAAGGAAAATCCAAAGTTGTTTTACAGGAAGATTAAGAGTAGAAGCAATAATGAAAGAAACAGTAGTGGCTATTAAGAACTATGTGATAATTTGTGTGCAGAGGCAGAGGATATAGAGAGGGTTCTAAATGAATACCCTGGGTCAGGGTTCAATAGTAGGAGGTAAAAGGTAGGTATAGAAAGCAGGGAAAATGTCTGTGATGCAATTAAAATAGTTAGATAAGTTACAGTTAAGGAAACTACAGGCCGATCAGTCTAATTTCATTGTTGTTGAGACTATTGGAAGCAATTCTGAGGTACAGAATTAGTCTGCATTGAGAGACAGGGAGTAATCAAGAATAGTCTGCATGGCATTGTTAAGAAAAGATCATGTCTAACCAACATGATTGAAGTTTTTTTTGAATTAGTGACTGAGTGTGTTGATGATTTTGTTTATAGTTCTTTGGCTTCAGCAAGGCTTTTGTAAAGATCCTGCATGGGAGACATAGTTCATGGGATGCAAGGATATTTAGCAAATTACATCCTAAATTGGCTGAGTGGCTAGAAGTAGATGATGATATTTGAGGGGTGTTATTCTGACAGGATGTCTGTTTTGTGTGACCTCGTTCCAGGAATAATGCATGACAGGATAGCAATAGAATGGGTGTGAGATAAGCCATAGGGACAGAATAGATAGTTAATGAAGTGAGTTGGGTAAGATACAATGAAAAATCTTGTGGGACATTGTGGCAAGGATCTCTCCAGAAAATTCATGTGACACAGTTCTGAACGGCAGGTTTTTTTGGCTGTCATATCTATGTAACTTGTAGCTAGTTACTGTTACGCAGTGAACAAGTGCTTCTTGAATACAAGAGACCCTGCTCAATAGACCAAAAAGTGGATGCAAGAGCAGGTCAGAGGCTAGGAATACTGTAGCAAGTAACTCGCCTCCTGACTCCCCAAAGACTGTCCGCCATCTACCACGAGAAATTAGAATTGGATATTAGAACTGGGTTTGTTCGCACGTGTAGTCAAGTACAAGCACAGGACTATCATGAACAGTTTACAATATTGCCTCATAAGACACCATCCTAAGTAGTAATTATTTAGGTACATATATAGATCAAACAGAGAAATAAATAAAAGAAGTTTCATTATTGGAAAAGTAAGGTTAGAAAACTAAGAAATAAAGTTTAAATGTTAAAAGTTTAAATAAACATTGCAGATCTTCTGTAGAAGGCCAGTAGTAGATCAACACAGGGGGGCTTTGTTTCAGAGATAATGGGAACTGCAGATACTGGAGAATCCTGATGAAGGGTCTAGGCCTGAAACATCAGCTTTTGTGCTCCTAAGATGCTGCTTGGCCTGCTGTATTCATCCAGCTCCACACTTTATTAAAACAGGGGGGCTTTCACATGTTCTGCAGACTTAAAAGCTACTGACTACCTGGTCTAACAACTATCCCTACTCCACTCCGGGCACTCTGGCCATCCACTCCACCCCACTGGCCATCCAATTTGGGTCACATGTGCATCACATTGGCCATCCCACACTGTCCAGGCCTCCAGACCACTCTGTTCCACGCCGATAGTCCTCTACTTTCACCCTATCCATGCTTCTCATGATCTTATACACTTCTATAAGGAAGCCATCTCAGTCTCCCACGCTCTAAACAGAAAAGTCCTAGCTTGTGTAACCTCTCCCTATAACTCAGTCCGTCAAGTCCTGGCAACGTCCTTGTAAATTTCTTCTGCACTCTTTTTCAGTTTAATGACTTCCTGCATCAAGGTGACCAACGCTGAACACAATGCTCCAAGTGCAGCCTCACCAACAACATGTACTATGGCATCATAACTTCCTAACTTCTATACTCAATACCCTCACTGATGAAGACCAGGGTACCGAAAGCCTTCTTCAATGCCCTGTTTACCCGTAACTCCACTTTCAGAGAACCATGCACCTGAACTCCAAGGCCCATCGGCTCCACTGCACTCCTTAAGGCCCTATTATTCACCATGAAGCTCCACCCTTTTTTACAAAATGCAACACTTCACACTTATCTATATTAAATTCCATTTGCCATTTCTTGGCCCACTTCCCCAGCTGATCAAGATCCTGCTGTGATTTCTGATAACCTTCCTCACGTCCACGATACTGCCTATTTTAGTGTCATCCGCAAACTTACTAATCATGCCTTGTACATTCTCAATCAAATCATCAATATAGATAACAAAGAGCAATGGGCCAGCACCAACCCTTTCGGCACACCACTAGTCATAGGCCTCCAGTCAGACAAGCATCTTTCTAGTCTTATATTCCCATCATTCTAATATTCCCATCACCTCCTCTGCTTCCTACCATCAAACCAACTGCGTATCTAATTTGCCAGCTCTCCCTGGATTCCATGTGATCTAACCTCCGGAGCAGCCTACCACGTGGAACCTTATCAAAGGCCTTACTAAAATCCATATAGGCTATGTCTACTGCCCTGCCCTCATCAACCTTCCTTGTCACTTCATTAAAGACCTCTAACAAATTTTTGAGGCATGATCTCCCACGCACAAAGCCATGCTGACTACTCCCAATCAAGCCAATTTTCAAATACATGTATATACTATCCCTCAGAACCTCCTTAAGTAACTTTTCTGCCACAGGTGTCACATTTACTGGTCTATAATTCCCAAGATTTTCTTTGCAGTGCCTCTTGAATAAGGGCACAACATTTGCTTCCCTCCAGTCTTCTGGGACTTCACCCATGGCCAATGATGATGGAAATATATCAGCCAGTTATCACACAATTTCTTCTCTAGCCTCTTGCAGTGATCTTGGATATATCTTGTCAGGACCAGGAGATTTATCCATCTTCATTCATTCTAATATTCCCATCACCTCCTCTACTTTGATATGGACTGTCCCAAAGATATCGCCACTAACTTCCCAAATCTTCACGTCTTTCTCCACAGTAGACACAGGGGAGGTATTCATTCAGGACCTTGCCCATCTGTTGTGGTCCCACACATACATGTCCACTTTGGTCCTTGAGGGGTCCTATTCTCTCTCCAGTTATTCTTTATCCTTTAACATACTTAAAGAATCTCTTTGAATTCACCCTAATCTACTCAGCCAAAGCTATCTCATGTGTCCCTTTTATGCTCTGTGATTTTCTCCTTCAGTAAACTCCTGTATCCCCTACATACCTCCACAGATTCCCTTGATCCCAACTGCCTGCTCC
Source organism: Stegostoma tigrinum (assembly GCF_030684315.1). Classification (NCBI taxonomy): domain Eukaryota; kingdom Metazoa; phylum Chordata; class Chondrichthyes; order Orectolobiformes; family Stegostomatidae; genus Stegostoma; species Stegostoma tigrinum. Next base: position 88,359,781 of record NC_081363.1, read on the forward strand.
TGAGCCATGCCTCCTTCTTTGCCTTGATTGTTGTACCCAGTGCTGCTCTATTATAGTGAAAGTTGTGTCTGTCCTGCTCAATGTTGTCATCTTCCACCTTGAAAGACACCTGCTACTCTCTGAGCTCTTCAGTATCCATCACATCTTCTTGTTCCCTGCTCCAGTTGTGCAGAATGCAGCATGCTCAGACGATTTAGCACGCACTGTGTGGGATGTACTGCAAGCATATTCTCCCCCATCCTCCAACAGATTTATCTAAGCATTGGTAGCACATCTTTAACATTTTTCTGAAGAAGGGTCTAGGCCCGAAATGTCAGCCTTCCTGCTCCTCTGATGCTGCTTGGCCTGCTGTGTTCATCCAGCTCTATTCCTTGTTATCTCAGATTCTCCAGCATCTGCAGTTCTTACCATCTCTTCTGCTTATTGTCTGTTCCTTGACGGCTGTGGTCAAGGAGTGGGCTGCATTGTATCTATGCTCAGTCAGTGGGTTATGCAACAGAGCCGTCAGCCAGTTGCTGAAGGTAGACCTTGTTGCTTGAAGGTAGACAGTAGCCCTTGAAACCAAGCAGGAACATGCGAGTTGAGACCACACTCAGTCAAATGTGGCCTTGATATCAAGGGCTGTCACTCTCACCTCACCTCTGGAATTCAGCTGTTTTGTCCATGTTTGAACAAAGGCTGCAATGAGGCCAGGAACTGACTGGTCCTGGTAGAACCCAAACTGGGCATCACTGAGCAGGTGCTGCTTGATAGCACTGTTGATGACACCTTCTATTGCTTTACTGAATACTATTGATGTTTCAGTAAAGAATCATTAATTTTCCTACATTTCCACACATTTACCTGATTTGCTTTTTTTTTCTATTTTTTATTTATATCAAGTAAACTATGCTCTAGAGTAAGAGTCCATGAACTCATTTGAAAACCAGACAGCTAATTGAAGAAATTTCACTAAATTAACTAACCTCACCTTAAAATAAGCATTGTAACAAAAATCAAAATGTTAAAGAAAACCTAGCAAAATGAATTTTAAAATATTTGCACTTCCACCACTGCAGCACAGCATGGACAGGTCCTCAACCTGACAAACAAGGCTCCACCAAATAGATATAATGGATGAGGGCTGCCTTTCCACTTCCATTGAATTCCACTTCCCTCTGAGGCTGGAAGTCCTGCTTCTGCTAGTGGGAGTTAAGGTAACAAATATGAAAATAAATCCTGTGTGCTGAAGAAAGCCACTGCTACATTTCATGAAGATAAGCTGCACAGACTCTAAATAGATTTGTAATATAACAGAAAAAGGGAGTGTCTGATTTGAATCTCAAACAAATATCCAAACCAGCACAACAACACCATGAGGAAGTCCAATATTCTATCAACTGAAACAAGGCCAACAGAAATCAAATGGCGTATTCTACGTCCCAGTTAATATCTAAACTTTAATCAATCCTACTAAATTCACTGACTTATGTTCATAAATTCTAGGTCCCACTACTCCTGTAGCACTTTTAGATTTTATCTTTTGTTTTATATTATCTCTCCATGTTCTTTCCAATAAAATGGATCCTTTATACTGCTTTGCATTAAATTTCATCCTGTCAGATTTCAACTGTCTGCTTATAACACCAACCTCTCAGCTGTCTGTTTTGTAATGCCCTCAAATTTTGAAGTTGCATCCTGTACACAAAATTGCAGATCCTTACTGAACTTCAGGATGAGCATGTGTCCCAACACTAATCCCTGGGGAACTCTACTATAAACAGTTCTAAGAAGCACAGTTCATCACTATTCACTGCGCCAATTTCGTATTGGTGTTGCTGCTGTCCCAGTCATTCCATGAGCAATTTTGTTCACAACTCTATCATAATAATGCAACAAGGAAGGAAATAGAAGATGAGTCTGAGGAGATGTGAAAGACAGAATGGAAAAGTGAGGAAAAGAGGATTAAGACATGCACATGAAAGGGAAACAGAATCAAAATGGGGGCGGAGATTACAGTTTGAAGTTGTTGAATCCAGTGTTAAGTCTGCACGAATGTAAAACATCCAAGTGAAGGTTGAAGTGTTAGTTTTATTACTTTAAACTTCATTCAAACACTGTAGCAGTCCAAAGACAGAAGAGTCTGAGTGAGAGAAAAGTAAAGAACTAAAATGATAAAGCCAGTGTAATCCCCGCTTCTTGCTGTTCCAAAAAGTGGTGACACAGTTTCTGTTTAGCCAATGTAGAGGAGCCCATATTGTGAGTACTGAATACAGTGTTGGGAATACTTATTTGTATTATAACAACTTCAGACTTTTATTGGGATATAAATTGAAAAAAATGGAAGTTTGGATGCAGCTGTGTTGCAGAGAATGTAAAAGATGTGTTTCTTTTCACACTTGAAGATTAACTCTGAAACATGTGATGTTCACTCATTGGTTACACAATGTCATGTAACTTTTGGAGAGGATAGATTTGATCATTTTGTTAGACAAACTGGCACTATGGTGTCTTTGTGATAAAAGTTGTGATAAGCTTTTTTTATTCATTCATGGGATGAGTTTGTTGCTCATTTATTGCTATCCCTAACTGTCCAGAGGAATTCGGTTTTGAAGATAGCTTGGAACTTCTTTCACTGGAGGGGTGACCTTTATAAATGTTTATAAAGTCACGAGGGGAATAGATAAGTTGAATATCAATGGTGTTTTCCCTAGGATGTGGGAGTTTTAAGGTGAGATTGAGAGGAAAAGATTTAAAAGGGACCTGAGAGGCAACTGTTTCATACCAGAGATTGGTTTATACGCAGAATGAACTACCAGAGGAAGTGGTAGATGCAAGTATAGTTACATTTAAAAGACATTTGGATAGCTACATTGAAAAGGAAAGGTTTACAGGGATATGGTCCAAACTTGGGAAGGTAGGGCTTGTTGACTTTGAGAAACTTGGTTTAGTTGAACCGAAGGGTTGGTTTCCATGCGATTGACTGTGTAACTCTATGACAAACTAACTCCTGGGGTCCTGATGTGCATCCAAAGGCAGGAACATAAGTCACTGTAGCAACAACCTGATAGGGTCTGAACCTTGCCTCAGTTTAAGTGACACTGCATAGACCTGCAATGTAACCAAAGTTGACAGGTCTCAGTCTGTGACCTTATGCAGTGTCCTGAATGAGTATCTATGAGGAGACATTTTTAATGATTGTTGAAGCTGACTGCTTGACTGTCTTTTACCACAACCAGATCCAATGAATAATGATTAAAGCCTAGTGGTATTATTGCTGGACTATTAACCCAGAGACCCTGGTAATGCTCTAGGGAACAGGGTTCGAATCCTGCCAAGGCAGACGGTAGAATATGAATTCAATACATATCTGGGATTAGTAGTCTAATGGTGACTGTGAAACTGTTGTTAATTATTGGGGAAAGCCCATCTGATTCATTAATGTCGTGTAGGGAAGAAAATATGTCTCCTTACCTGGTCTGGCCCATATGTGACTCCAGACATACAGTAATATCGTTGACACTTAACTGCCCTCTGGGCAATTAAGAATAAGCAGTAATGCTGCCTTAGCAAGAGGGCATTCAAGATGGTGATGGAAACCACATTCGGCTGGTTTATGCCATACTTGGGGTCAAATGGGCTACAACTGCAAAAGATGGTGAGAGTGAAGTGATGAAATCCAGCCCAATGACAGGCCTCTTTTGCTCATCTGAAAATCACAGCATGACTTCTTCCATGGAAATTATCGGCCTGTATACCTGCCTGCTGATGCCATAGCAACACGGTACAATCCTCAACTAAGGCCCATGAAGAGTCTCGTGAGGGCCTATGACTATCTACCTATTTCCCTAGCTGGATTCACAGATGTTACAACACAGAGACAGAGAATCAAACCAACTTTTCTACCTCTGTATCACAACACTATAAGATACAGCCAAAGACCCCAAACAGTTACTCTAGTATTTCTCAACCAGAGCTCTGAATTACCAGTTCTAGGCTTTGCAAATAATTAATTTCTGACATTGGTTTTGTATCTTAAATGAAAGATTTAACTGCTTATTGTATATACAATAACTTTAGCAGAGATAAAACATGGTAAGCCGATCAATGTCTGCTATAAACCTGAAACATTTGTTTTCATCACTCACCCACATCGAAGAGGGACAGATAAACAATTAAACACAAGGATTAATAAAAGGAAATAATAAAAGCAGCCAGATTACATAAATATCCTTCATGAGGCATTGTTTTACAGTCATAAATGTGGACTTGTTGGCTGCTTTTTCTAAAAATTTTGAAAAATTTTTCAGTTCACTCGCAACAATAATACTTCAAACTCAGCTTTCTACTTTTGGGGCATCCAGAAGTTGGTGTATCAGATAATGCAGGGATTGTTCAAACCTTCAATCTGTCTCAGCAGCAGCCTAGGCCATCTCTCAGAAAACATAGTTCAAAAATAGACTTTAATTCTAGTTCTGCCTTGATACACTGATTGACTTTTTCTAAGACCTCAATTACCATTTAACAAGGCCATCTGCTTGAATATACGGAGTCTTCCAGACTTGCCAGAACCAATTCCCAGGTACTGACCTCATTAATTGCCAACTGCTTCTATCTGTTCAAACATTGTCTGTAGGAACTCTTTTAATCAGGGATCAGTCTGCAATTAGCCTCCAGGCCTACCACCACACAAATGAACAAAGGTTTATTTGGAACAAAAACAAAATTGCTGGAAAAGCTCAGCAGGTCTGGCAGCATATTTGGTCTGTTTTCCCTTTTACCATAACTGTCCCAAAGTCCATCAGCCATTGCTATCTCACAATTAAAAATTGATACGGGAATGAAAATAATGAAAAATCAGCACAAAAGGTTCTAGTAACTAAGCCATAGAGCTGTTCTGTGATTTCAGAAAGCAGCACAAAAATGCAGAAAAGATAGCTGACTGCATTGATGACATGGTGGACTATGCTGTGCTTGTGTAAATATAACACACTAAGCAGAGGACTGTTAATGAATGTTGTGGAGTATTCCGAGACACTCAACAAGAGTCAGCTGTAAAGTGAATGAGGTCAGTGGTATGGCTGTGAATACAAACCAGAAACTGTCCAACCACTCTAAGGGGCATCTCAATCATTCAACAGATTACAGGTATATTTATTTGATTTTCAGTAATTTCTTCTTGGTCCACAATTACATCATGGATTACATGTCCTTCTTTACAATTTCTGGTCTTTACATAATTTGTAAATATAATTTACATCTAGAACCTATTGTTCCATCATTTTCCTCTTTCTTGTACCAGAACATCCTTTTCCCTGCACACACTAAACTTCTCAATTTCCTGTTTGCCTCTTTACTTTTTTTTCATATCAAAAGACAGGATGATTCATTCTTAAAGATTAGTAATGTGGTTTCTCCAACGTAATTTTGTTTCGGTCAGAGGAACTGACGGCATTAGATCACTGCTTTTAGCTCTTGCAGCTGCACTGGTGACCAATACCTCAATTAGTCTGTACTCATAACTCAGTTTTAACATGGCTCATGCCTCTATGTAACTTCAAGATTAACCCCTGCGCTGAATTTTTCCAAAGCTATTTTTCAACATTTTTCAATGCCTTTTACTGTACAAGTTCAAGCCATTGTAAGATCTGAACAGATTGAAAAATAAAGACAATTTCCACATGTTTATTGTGTCACTGTGTTTTCATTTATTTTGTCATAGAATATGTATAAAATCAGGTTGCACAGAATTTTCCTTAGCTATCTGGAGGCTCCGAGAAACAGTCAACTCTGTTAAAGGGAGGTGATGGCCTAGTGGTATTATTACTGGGCTGTTAATCTAGAGATCCAGGAATGATCTGGGGGTTTGGGTTCATAATCCTACCATAGCAGATATTTCAATTCATAAGTCATTAAATGATTTGAGATTAAGAGTCCAATCATGACCTATTGTCCTTCCTTGTCAGGAAAACCTGCCTGATTCACTAATACTTCTAGGGGAGGAAATTGCCACCCTTACCTGCTCTGGCCTACATGTGACTCCAGATCCTCAGCAATGTGGCATTTAAGGATGGGCAATAAATGCTGGCTTGGCTAGTAATGCCCTCCTTCTATGAATGAATAAGAAAAGTCCTTGTGGGTGGGTTCCTGTGATTTGACTCATTGGAGCTTAATTTGCTTTTATAAAGTTGAGTAATGGAAGAGAGTGTAAATGTTTCTAGGCTGCCCAGGGTAAATCAACATTTCCCAAGAAATTACACCCACCTCAGCTCATTACATAGCCAATTAAAATGCCCCGGACAACACTGTCTGTAACCCAGGATATCATTCCACCATTGGCCCCAATCAGCCCTGGATGCTGCCACAGACCAGAGACCAGGAAGCAAGCAGGCCCACACTTTATCAATCATCCCATAGATCTATATGTGTGTGCTGTGAATTTGCACTTGCAGATTCCTAATTGCAAATACTTCTTTTTTGGTCAAAAAGCTTACAATCCGTAGACAATCAATGCAGCATTTTATAAATTCGTACTTTGGAAATAAAACAAGTCTGACTCCAAGTTGATACACAGTTACATACTAAACAAGGCTTCAATCTAAAATGTGCTGTCTGACCTGGGATGTCAACTCTGGTGTACTGAGGGAATTGGTTAAACCTTTAGTTACCTCAGGGCAGTGATTTGAAAGAAATTCTTGAATTTGCGTATTAATCATTTCTAACTGATTGAAGACTTGACAGCTATCTTAGGTTTGTTCAACACATTCACATCAGTTCTCTGACCCTTTGGTCTTTTGCTTATAAATTCTGTGTCTAATGCCACCTCTCCCACTGACATCTGAAGAAGGAACGAGATTCCAAGAACTTGTGATAATGAGAACTGCAGATGCTGGAGAATCTAAGATAACAAAGAGTGGAGCTGGATGAACACAGCAGTTCAAGCACCATCTCAGGAGCACAAAAGCTGACGTTTTGGGCCTAGACCCTTCTGAGAGGGGGATGGGGAGAGGGAACTGGAATAAATAGGGAGAGAGGGGGAGGCAGACCGAAGATGGAGAGAAAACAAGATAGTAGAGAGGAGAGTATAGGTGGGGAGGTAGGGAGGGGATAGGTCCGTCCAGGGAAGATGGACAGGTTAAGAACGCGGGATGAGGTGGTAGGTACGAAATGGAGGTGCGGCTTGAGGTGGGAGGAAGGGATGGGTGAGAGGAAGAACAGATTAGGGACGCAGAGACAGGCTGGGCTGGTTTTGGGATGCAGTGGGGGGAGGGGACGAGCTGGGCTCGTTTTGTGATGCAGTGGGGGGAGGGGAAGAACTGGGCTGGTTTTGGGATGCAGTGGGGGAAGGGGAGATTTTGAAGCTTGTGAAGTCCACGTTGATACCATTGGGCTGCAGGGTTCCCAAGTGGAATATGAGTTGCTGTTCCTGCAACCTTCGGGTGGCATCATTGTGGCACTGCAGGAGACCCATGATGGACATGTCGTCTGAAGAATGGGAGGGGGAGTTGAAATGGTTCGCGACTGGGAGGTGCAGTTGTTTGTTGCGAACTGAGCTGAGGTATTCTGCAAAGCAGTCCCCAAGCCTCTGCTTGGTTTCCCCAATGTAGAGGGAGCCACACCGGGTGCAATGGACACAATATACCACATTGGCAGATGAACATCTGTTTGATATGGAAGGTCATCCTGGGGCCTGGGATGGGGGTGAGGGAGGAGGTGTGGGGGCAAGTGTAGCACTTCCTGCGGTTGCAGGGGAAGGTGCCGGGTGTGGTGGGGTTGGAGGGGAGTGTGGAGCGGACAAGGGAGTCGCGGAGAGAGTGGTCTCTCCGGTACGCAGACAAGGGTGGGGATGGAAAAATGGCTTGGTTGGTGGGGTCGGATTGTAGGTGGCGGAAGTGTCGGAGGATGATACGTTGTATCCGGAGGTTGGTGGGATGGTATGTGAAGACGAGGGGGATCCTCTGGGGGTGGTTGTGGCGGGGATGGGGTGTGAGGGATGTGTTGCGGGAAATGCGGGAGAGGTGGTCAAGGGCGTTCTCAACCACTGCGGGGGAAAAGTGGCGGTCCTGGAAGAACGTGGGCCACTGGGATGTGCGAGAGTGGAATGCCTCATCCTGGGAGCAGATGCGGTGGAGGCGGAGGAATTGGGAATAGGGGATGGAATTTTTGCAGAAGGGTGGGTGGCAGGAGGTGTATTCTAGGTAGCTGTGGGAGTCAGTGGGCTTGAAACGGACATCAGTTTCTAGCTGGTTACCTGAGATGGAGACAGAGAGGTCCAGGAAGGTGGAGATGGCCCAGGTGAACTTGAGGTTGGGGTGGAAGGTGTTGGTAAAGTGGATGAACTGTTCAAGCTCCTCTGGGGAGCAAGAGGCGGCGCCGATACAGTCAACAATGTAACGGAGGAAGAGGTGGGGTTTGGGGCCTGTGTAGGTGTGGAAGAGGGACTGTTCCACGTAACCTACAAAGAGGCAGGCATAGCTTGGGCCCATGCAAGTATGCATGGCCACCCCCTTTGTCTGTAGGAAGTGGGAGGAATCGAAAGAGAAGTTGTTGAGGGCCAGGACGAGTTCGGCTCGGCGGATGAGGGTGTCGGTGGAGGGGGATTGGTCGGGCCTGCGGGACAGGAAGAAGCGGAGGGCCTCGAGGCCATCTGCATGAGGAATACAGGTGTATAGGGACTGGACATCCATGGTGAAAATGAGGTGTTGAGGGCCGGGGAATTGGAAGTCCTGGAGGAGGTGGAGGGCATGGGTGGTGTCACGGACGTAGGTGGGGAGTTCCTGGACCAAAGGAGAGAAAATGGAGTCCAGATAGGTGGAGATGAGTTTGGTGGGGCAGGAACTGGCTGAGACAATGGGTAGACCAGTGCAGGCTGGTTTGTGGATTTTGGAAAGGAGATAGAAACGGGCCGTGCGGGCTTGGGGAATAATGAGGTTGGAGGCTGTGGATGGGAGGTCCCCTGAGGTGATGAGGTCATGGATGGTGTTGGAGATGATGGTTTGGTGCTCGGGGGTGGGGTCATGATCAAGGGGGTGGTAGGAGGTAGTGTCAGAGAGTTAGCGTTTGGCCTCGGCGATGTATAGGTCAGCGCACCATATTACCACTGTGCCACCCTTGTCTGCAGGTTTGATGGTGAGGTTGGGGTTGGAGCGGAGGGAGCAGAGTTCTGCAGGGGAGAGGTTGGAGTGGGTGAGAGGGGTGGAGAGGTTGAGGCGGTTGATGTCTCGATGGCAGTTGGAGATGAAGAGGCCAAGGGATGGTAGGATGCCTGGGGGTGGTGTCCAGGAGGAGGACTTGTGTTGGAGGGTGAAGGGGTCAGTGGAGGGAAGGTTAGGCTCCCGGTTAAAGAAGTAAGCGTGGAGGCGAAGGTGGCAGAAAAACTGCTCAATGTCCAAACGTGACTGGTATTCGTTGATGTGTGGGTGGAGGGGGACAAAGGTGAGCCCCTTGCTTAGGACTGACCGTTCGTCCTCAGTCAGTGGGAGGTCTGTGGGGATGGTGAAGATGCGGCAGGGCTCAGTGTGGCTATCTACTCTGGGGTTGCTGGCTGTGGAGTTTGGGGGCGGGGTTTCGTCGGCGTCGGCTGTGGGCAACGCCGCCGACGGAACCCCGCCCACAGCCGACTCTGCCGACGGAACCCTGCCCACAGCTGAGGCCGATGGAACCCCGCCCACAGCCAACGCCATCCCCCTCTCTGATGAAGGGTCTCGGCCCGAAACGTCAGCTTTTGAGCTCCTGAGATGCTGCTTGGCCTGCTGTGTTCATCCAGCTCCACACTTTGTTATCTTCCAAGAGCTTGTGTCTTCAGATAAATCTGTTCGAACATAACCTGGCATCGTGTGACTTTTTAACCTTGTCCACCACAGCCTGACACCGACACCTCCGCATCATGTTTTGAGGAAGGGTCACTGGACCTGAAAGGTGAACTCTGATTTCACCCCATAGATTCTGCCAGACCTGCTGAGCTTTTGCAGCAATTTCTGTTTATGTTTCTGATTTCCAGCATCCACAGTTCTTTTGTTTCTTGTTCTGGGAATCTGTGTTGTCCTTACGTAATTAAACACAACAGTTAGATGGGGGATTCACCCAATGGAATCAATCGATGAGAGTCCAGCAGAGTGAGGCAAAAGCACAACTTTTGCCAATTAGATGTGTGCAGTGGCCTGTGGTTTTTGAATGAGGAGCCTCATGAATGACAACATTCATCACATGCGAATCTTCCTATTTTTCTGTGCTTTTGATTGTTGTCTAAAATTTAAAAATTATTAAAAATAAGCATTGTTGTACATTTTTAAAGCTGACTCTTGTAAGTACTGTTTACACAGCTGCTTGTTCAAGCAGTAGTGGAAGCCTAGTTTGCAGATGAGCTGGGTCCAGGGGCATGAACAAATGGAGATTTGACTAGAAACAAGTAGCGGAATATTTTGTCAGAAACCATCAGACCACTGGAGAATGAACTGTGCTTTTGCTTTGCAGTAAAAAGCATCTCAAAGCTGAACGGAGGCAATTTATTTCCCCTCAGCAGTTGCTGTAAGCCATGTTTTTTAATGAATAGGTCACAGACTTTTATAAGTGTGAGCCAGCTTCAAACAAGTGAAAGTATCTGGAGAAAGAAGACTGAAAAGCAGCATTCTGAACTGCAAAAGGATCTTCTCAGCAATCCCTGAACATGAGCCAGTGAACTGCCCTTCAACTCCTTCCCTCCCCCAAAACACTTAGCTTTTTATATCTGCCTGTATGTGTGTGTAAAGGCGGGGTCTGTAAAAGATGCTACTACCACAGCCAATCAGTTACAGCTGAAGAATTAGCAAAGATGCTGTTGAAAGTGCAGGAATTTTGTTTGAGAAGGATGAGATTTGACGCTACAGCTAGTATGTCCAATGAAAAAAATCAAACTGCAGTGCATGTATTATCATACATTCCTGGTGAGAAACCAGATAAGGAGGACCATAAGACCATAAGACATAGGAGTGGAAGTAAGGCCATTCGGCCCATCGAGTCCACTCCGCCATTTAATCATGGCTGATGGGCATTTCAACTCCACTTCCCTGGACTCTCCTGGAGCCCTTCATTCCTTGTGAGATCAAGAATTTATCAATCTCTGCCTTGAAGACATTTAACGTTCCTGCTTCCACTGTGCTCCGTGGCAATGAATTCCACAGGCCCACCAATCTCTGCCTGAAGAAATATCTCCTCACTTCCGTTTTAAATTTACCCCCTCTAATTCTAAGGCTGTGCCCATGGGCCCTCGTCTTCCCGCTTAACGGAAACAACTTCCCAGTGTCCACCCTTTCAGAGCCATACATTATCTTGTAAGTTTCTATTAGATCTCTCCTTAACCTTCTAAACTCTAATGAATACAATCCTAGGGTCCTCAGCCATCCATCGTACGTTAAACCTACCATTCCAGGGATCATCCGTGTGAATCTCTGCTGGACATGCTCCAGTGCCAGTATGTCCTTCCTGAGGTGTGGGGCCCAAAATTGGACACAGTATTCTAAATGGGGCCTAACTAGAGCTTTATAAAGCCTCAGAAGCACATCACTGCTTTTATATTCCAACCCTCTTGAGATAAACAACAACATTACATTCGCTTTCTTAATCACGGACTCTACCTGCAAGTTAACCTTCAGAGAATCCTGGTCCAACACTCCCAGATCCCTTTGAACTTCTGCTTTACGAATTTTCTCACTGTTTAGAAAATAGTCCATGCCTGTATTCTTTTTTCCAAAGAGCAAAACCTTGCATTTGCTCACGTTGAATTTCATCAGCCATTTCCTGGACCACTCTCCTAAATGCCTAAATCTTTCTGCAGCCTCCCCACCTCCTCAATATTACCTGCCTGACAACCTATCTTCGCATCATCAGCAAACTTTGCCAGAATGCCCCCAGTCTCTTCATTCAGATCATTAATATCTAAACTGAACCGCTGCAGCCCCAACACTGAACCCTGCGGGAAACCACTCGTCACCAGTTGCCATTCCGAAAAAGAGCCTTTTATCCCAACTCTCTGCCTTCTGTCAGACAGCCAATCCTCAATCCAAGCCAGTAGCTCACCTTGAACACCATGGGCCCTCACCTTGCGCAGCAGCCTCCCGTGAGGCACCAAAGGCCTTTTGGAAGTCTAGCTAGATAACATCCACTGGGTTTCCCTGGTCTAACCTACTCATTACCTCTTCAAAGAGTTCTAACAGGTTTGTCGGGCACGACCTCCCCTCACTAAATCCACGCTGACTTGTTGTAATCCGACCCTGCACTTCCAAGAATTTAGAAATCTCATGCTTAACAATGGGTTCTAGAATTTTACCAACAACCGAGGTTAGGCTAATCAGCCTATAATTTTCCATCTTTTGCCTTGATCCTTTCTTAAACAAGGGGGTTACAACAGCAATTTTCCAATCATCTGGGGCTTTCCCAGACTCTAGTGACTTTTGAAAGATCACAACCAAAGCCTCCGCTATTCCTTCAGCCACCTCCCTCAGAATTCTAGGATGTAGCCCATCGGGGCCAGGAGATTTATCAATTTTTAGACCTTATAGCTTTTCGAGCACTTTATCTTTTGTAATGCCTACCATACTCAACTCTGACCCCTGACTCTCCTTAATCGTTGGGATACTACTCATGTCTTCCACTGTGAAGACTGATGCAATGTACTTATTAAGTTCTTCAGCTATTTCCTTATCACCCATCACCAGCCTTCCAGCATCAATTTGGAGCGGCTCAATGTCTACTTTTGCCTCTCGTTTGTTTCTTACATATTGAAAGAAACTTTTACTATCATTTCTAATATTACTAGCTAGCCTACCTTCATATTTGATCCTCTCCTTCCTTATTGCTCTCTTTGTTATCCTCTGTTTGTTTTTGTAGCCTTCCCAATCTTCTGATTTCCCAGTGCTCATGGCCACTTTATAGGCTGTCTCTTTTTCTTTGATGCATTTCCTGACTTCCTTTGTCAGCCATGGCTGTCTAATCGCTCCCCCCTCCACCCCCCCCCCCACCTTCCCCACCACCCCCACCCTGGATAATCTTTCTTTTTTTTGGGATGAGCCTCTGTACTGCGTCCTCAATTTCACCCAGAAACTCCTGCCATTGTTGCTCTACTGTCTTTCCCGCTAGGCTCTGGTTCCAGTCGATTTCGTCAGTTCCTCTCTCATGCCCCTATAATTACCTTTATTTAACTGTAACACCATTACATCCGATTTTGCCTTCTCTCTTTCAGACTGCAGACTGAACTCTACCATATTGATCGCTGCCTCCTAAGTGTTCCCTTACTTTAAGGTCTTTTATAGAGTCAGGCTCATTACATAGCACTAAGTGCAGAATAGCCTGCTCCCTTGTGGGCTCCATCACAAGCTGCTCCAAAAAGCCATCCTGTAAACATTCCATGAATTCCCTTTCTTTGGATCCACTGGCAACATTATTCACCCAGTCCACCTGCGTATTGAAGTCCCCCATGATCACCGTGACCTTGCCTTTCTGACATGCCCTATCTATTTCCTGATGCATCTTGCGCCCCTGGTCCTGATCCCTGTTAGGAGGTCTGTGCCTAACTCCCAATATGGTTTTTTTGCCTTTGTGGCTCCTCAACTCCATCCACACAGACTTCACATCCTCTAACCCTGTATCATTCAGTGCCATAGATTTAATTTCATTCTTAACTAACAAGGCAACCCCACACCCTCTGCCCACCTCCCTGTCTTTTCGATAAGTTGTAAATCCTTGGATGTTTAACTGCCAGTGCTGAACTCCCTGCAACCATGTCTCTGTGATGCCTACCACATCATAATCATTCAAGATGATTTATGCTGTTAATTCATGTACTTTGTTACGAATACTATGAGCATTTAGGTAAAGTGCCTTAATGCTAACTTTCTTATCATTATTAGAGACATTGGAAATCCTAAGATGTCCTAAGTTATCCTTCCTTTTTGCTGTATTCCTAGTCTGACTCAAGCTTAAACCCACCTGTACTCATGCTACCCTGCTGCTTATCTTTCTATTTAACTCCATACTCCCTGTCACTTTCACTTTCCCTTCCCCCAAACATGAGGACATGAATTTTATCCAAGGTGTGGACTATTAAACTTTATAGACCATAAAACATCAAGCAGTAGTGTTTCAGATGTCAAATGAAATACAAATGACTCAAAACGCAAATGAAGAGTATGCTCAAATTCGACAGCAGTGTTTCAAAAAGGATGGCTTGAAAATATCTGAGATAACCTTATCATGAGGCAATGAAGACAACACAGAGTCATGGATGACTAGTTGAGTTTTGAAGAGAGGGAGGTTGTATCTTGTGTCTTCAGACTTGAGATCTTTCAGAGTTTACGCTCCAGTCACTTGCATATTGCAGGTGTCACCTCAGAGAGCCACATTCTCATTAGGGTTTCAAAACTATTGGAAGAAATTATTTCAAACTGCATTAGCTGTGTAATCTATTGTCAGGCTGGAAAGGACCCATTAGTGGTGATCTTATGTCTATCCAGACCATGGGGTTGGGGTTATCTCAGTATTGGATCTTTGTTACCTTAGGATATTTCCTAGTATTGATTCAGATTAAACATCGGCATGGCAGCCCCCCTCCCCGCCATTCCACCCTGTCCAACACAATATCAGTTTGGCTGTTGTTCCAAACTCTTCCCAAATGGTCAGACTCCAGGTAAACTCCCAAGGAGATGGAAAACTCAAATTCCTGCTTTCCTACACTTACTCATGGCAGGTGTCCAGGCAACAAGTTTAAGGAGAGGGCAGCAGAAATGGGGGAGATGGTAAGTGAGCATGCTGCAACTCAAACTGGAAATTATAATCAGCCTTATGAAGTTCATAACTGAGCAGAACTCCAAACTGCAAAGTTTGTGTGGGATCTGTGGTCAGAATCATCAAGGCCAAGCACTGTACTGGTGATGGCCTCTTCTGAGCCAGATATTGGAATTATGAGGAGCAACTGGAGTTTCTAAATGAAAAAAAACTATTGATGGACTAGACCAGTCCCTCTCAACATTGGAACAGATTGGTTATTCTGAACATCAGAAATGGATAAGGTATAAGATTGGGAATCCTCTTTTTTTATTCATTCATGGGACAAGGGTGTCACTGGCTACGCAACATGTATTACCCATCCCTAATTGTCCAGAGGGTAGTTAAAAGTCAACCATGTTGCTGTGGGCCTGGAGTCATGTGTAGACCAGACCAGGTAAGAATGACAGTTTCCTTCCCTAAAGGATATTAGTGAACCAGATGGTTTTTTTCCTGACAATTGATTCACAGACATTGTTAGATTGTTAATTCCAGATTTTTATTGAATTCAGGTTCTACAATCTGCCATAGTGGGATTTGAACCCTAGCCCCCAGAACATCAGCTAGGTGGCTAGATTAACAGTCCAGCAATAATACCACTAGGCCATCACCTCCCCTATTCTGAAGATTGGAAATGGATGGTTATTCTGATGATTAGGAATGGACTGGTTACATTGAAGATTGGGAATGGATCAATTATTCTGAAAATTGGGAATGAACTGGTTACTCTGAAAATTATGAATGGATTAGTTATTGCGTAGATTGGGAATGGATCAATTAGTCTGAGCATCTGGAACGGAACAGTAAATCTGAAGATTTGGAGTGGATTAGTTACTCTGAAGATTGGGATTGGAATAGTTATTCTGAAGATTGGGAATGAATGAGTTATTTTTAAGATCAGCAATGGACTAATTATCCTGACTTTGAGAATGGACCAGCTATTCTTATAACAGGGAATGGACCAGTTATTTTGATGATTGGGAGTGGACTGATTATTCTAAAGATCAGGAGGATGGTCTGAAAAGTGAAACTAGTTGTCTCTGGCAAGTAATTTGATAGAGTGTAAGAGAGAACTCAAAGAGGTTTAGAGACAGTTTGAGGAAAATATTTTTCACCCAGAGAGTAATAGGGTGTATGGAATGTGCAGCTTGGGAGATTGGTTGAGGTAGTAAACTTTACAACCTCTAAGAAGTATTTGGATGAGCACTTGGAAAGTCATGACATTCAGGAGCAATGGGCCTAGTGCTGAATTTTGGAACTAGTACACATTTAGCAAATTTTTGGTGGTACAAACTTGATGGCCTAGGGGTCTCTGCTATAATGGTATGATTCTGTGATTCTAACCAGAATCCTAGACCTGCTCCAAGAAAATGAGATCATGATCTAGAAGATTGGTAAAACCACCAGAACAGTTCTCCCCGTGAGACAGAGCCAACAGGACGGAGGTGGGAGAGTAATGTAATTATTTTTTAATAGGGTCAGATTTGGGGGGAGGGTCAAAGGGTTAATATTCAATATGTAAATAGATGGTCAATATCAGTAGATATGTAAGAAAACATGACAACTGAGTTTACTGGTTCCAAGTGAAGCCCAATGCTAAACCTAGTCCTACACATATTCAGAAGCTGATGATTAATCAATGATAACATTCGTCAACGTTGCAGCCTCAATTAGTTTCTACTGATCCTAACCTAAGCCATAATCAACTCTTAAGAGCCATAACAAGAACAACATCATCTTCATTACTTTATTGCCTGTTACTGCCCTGGCATTCAGTTCACCGTCAGTTTAATTACATGATGAAGCAAAATAAGTGCATGCAGTGTGTTCAGCATTGACACCAGCTGGAGAAGAGAAATCTCAGCTTTATGGTCCATTAAAGAATCATGTGAGAGAGGTCTTCAAAAAGAATTTTGGTTTCTGCAGGAGTTGTCAGTCACATGTGAGGTGGGGTGATGATGCGACTGTGATCACAGCTAAGCTAAAATATTCATAACTTTGCTATTGTGCCACCAGACCTCTTTGCTACAGGAGGCAAGGTAAAGTTGCAGTGAGCATTCAGATTGAAGGCTCAGGTCCAAATGCCAGTCTAAGACTTGGACACAAAATCAAAGCTGACATTGAGGGAGTGCTGCACTGCTGGAGGTGCTGACTTTCAGATGAAACATCAAAGTGAGGCCATGTCTGCCCTCTCAGGATACATAAAGATCCCATAGCTAGTAGCAATCTTGTAAATCTCCTCTGAAACTTCTATAAGGCCTTCACATCCATCCTTGATGTATTCAGATGGTCCTCTAGCAAAATGTCATATAGCCAAAAGCCAAGATGTTAGATTGAATCTTACCTTTTGTAATAAGGAAAGGTTAAATTACAGTCTCTTTGAAAGTGCTCTTCCAGTGAATAGTAACCATAATGTCACATTGAGTTTGAGAGTGATGTACATAGATCTTAAACTAGAGTCTTAAATTTAAATAAGGTCGATTACATAAGCATGACAGTTGAATGGTCAAGTCCTGTCTTTACACTGTAGACCCTTACCATTAAGGTGTGTGACATTATCACTGTGTTAAATGGTATTCAGCAAAGATTATGGGTCCTGATAATACCCAGTCAAGAAGTACAGCGATAACTTTAGCATCTGCCAATAATGTGAAAAAAGCATGATAAATTCAATCTGGCCAGTTTAATATCCCATCAATTTTCTTTCAATGACAGTGCTGTTACTCTTAGTTGTTGATGCAATTTCAGTCATTGATATTAATCCCTGATGGAATCAAAATTCATTCCATCTGTCATTTCCCTCAGTTCCCTTCTTCCCTATCCCTTGGTTTCCACGTCTGGTCCCTCACTTCTTTCTCTTTCTCTTCCTCAGTTTCATAGAGTATTAAAGCATAGAAAGAGGCCATTCAGCCTATTATGACCATGCAGATCATTGAATACCTATCTGCTCCAGTTCTAATTTTCAGCTCTTGGCCCATAGCCTTGTCTGTTACAATGCTTCAAGTGATCGTCGAAATACTTAAATGTTGTGACCTTTTCCATCTCTACCACCCTTTCAGGCAGTAAGTTGCAGATTCTCACCTCCCTTGACGAAAGGAAATTCTCCTACAATCTCTTCTAAATCTCCAGACCCTCGCCTTAAATTTATGCCCCCATAACTTACCTCTTTACTAAGGGAAAAAGTTTAATTCTATTCATTTCTGGTTGAGCAGGAGCCTGTCGGGAAGCCGGTGAGTCACTGCTTTTGAATCTACAAAAAGCTTACCTCGTGAATAGGCGGAGGTACGCTGAGCAGGAGCGGACACGGGACTGGTGAGTAAGTGAGGCAATATATTTGTGTGGTTGCATTACCCGAAACACTATTCGGGTAGTGTCGCCCACCCATCCTCCTCCTCTAACCGAAAAAAAGGTTCTGTGTGCCTGATTGGTAAGGTAACAAGTTTATTTTTTATTTTGTTTTAACAGTCTTGGGAATTTAAAATAAGGGGAATTGAGGTCAGGGCAGTTGAATGTTCCTCCTGCAGAATGTGGGAGGTAAGGGTCACCACTAGTGTCCTTGCTGACTACATCTGCGGGAGGTGCAGCCAACTCCAGCTCCTTGAAAACCTTCGGATCATTCGGGAGGCAGAGGGGATCATTGAGAGGAGTTACAGGGAGGTAGTCACTCCGCAGGTACAAGAAAAAGGCAAATGGGTTATGGTCAGGGAACAGAAAGGGAACAGGCAGGCATTGCAGGGATCCCCTGTGGCCATTCCCCTCCACAATAAGTATACCGTTTTGGATACTGTTGGGGGGAACGAGTTACCAGGGGAAAGCAGTGGGGCACAGGTTTCTGGCACAAAGTCTGTCCTTGCTGCTCAGAAGGGAAGGGGGAAGAGGAGCAGAGCAGTAGTCATTGGGGACTCCATAGTTAGGGGGACAGATGGGAGGTTCTGTGGGGATGAGAGAGACTCACAGTTGGTGTGTTTCCTCCCAGGTGCAAGGGTGTGTGATGTCTCTGATCGTGTTTTTGGGATCCTTAAGGGGGAGGGGGAGCAGCAGCTAGTCGTGGTCCACATTGGCACCAACAACATAGGTAGGAAGAGAGATGGGGATTTAAGGCAGAAATTCAGGGAGCTAGGATGGAAGCTGAGAGCTAGGACCAACAGAGTTGTTGTCTCTGGTTTGTTGCCTGTGCCACTTGCTAGTGAGGCGACGAATAGGGAGAGAGAGGAGTTGAACACGTGGCTACAGGGATGGTGCAGGAGGGAGGGTTTTGAATTCTTGGATAACTGAGGCTCTGTCTGGGGTATATGGGATCTCTACAAGCAAGATGGTTTTCACCTGAACCAGAGGGGTACCGATATCCTGGGGGGGAATTTGCTAAGGCTATTCGGGTGGGTTTAAACTAATTCAGCAGGGGGATGGGAACCAAAATTGTAGTTTGAGTATAGAAAAGGTTGAGAGAAGGGAGGTCCGAAATAAAGTTTCAGGGACGCAAGATGGCACCAGCAAGTAAGGCGTTGGTGTGAAGTGTGTCTACTTCAACGCCAGGAGCGTCCGGAATAAGGTAGGTGAACTTGCAGCATGGGTTAGTACCTGGGACTTCAATGTTGTGGCCATTTCGGAGACATGGGTAGAGCAGGGACAGGAAAGGTTGTTGCAGGTTCCGCGATTTAGATGTTTCAGTGAGAACAGAGATGATGGTAAAAGGGGCGGAGGTGTGGCATTGTTGGTCAAGGACAGTATTACAGTTGCAGAAAGGATGTTTGGGGACTCGTCAACTGAGGTAGTATGGGCTGAGGTTAGAAACAGG
Organism: Stegostoma tigrinum; assembly: GCF_030684315.1. NCBI lineage: Eukaryota > Metazoa > Chordata > Chondrichthyes > Orectolobiformes > Stegostomatidae > Stegostoma > Stegostoma tigrinum. Next base: position 88,379,351 of record NC_081363.1, read on the forward strand.
AAAGGAGAGGTCACCCAGTTGGGAGTTTTCTATAGGCCTCTGAATAGTTCCAGAGATGTAGAGGAAAGGATAGCAAAGATAATTCTCGATAGGAGTGAGAGAGACAGAGTAGTTGTCATGGGGTCTTCAACTTTCCAAATATTGACTGGGAACACTATAGTTCGAGTACTATAGATGGGTCAGTTTTTGTCCAGTGTGTGCAGGAGGGCTTCTTGACACAATATGTAGATAGGCCAACAAGGGGTGAAGCCACATTAGATTTGGTACTGGGTAATGAGCCTGGCCAGGTGTTAGATTTAGAAGAGGGTGAGCACTTTGGTGATAGCGATCACAATTCTGTTATGTTTACTTTAGTGATGGAAAGGAATAGGTGTATACCATTGGGCAAGAGTTATAGCTGGGGGAAAGGCAATTACGATGAGATTAGGCACGATTTAGGGAGCATAGGATGAGGAAGGAAACTGCAGGGGATGGGCACATTAGAAATGTGGAGCTTATTCAAGGAAAAGCTCCTGTGTCGTAGATAAGTATGTACCTGTCAGGCAGGGAGGAAGCTGAAGAGCGCGGGAGCTGTGGTTTACAAAGGAGGTGGAATCTCTGGTCAAGAGGAAGAAGGAGGCTTATGTTAGGATGAGAGATAATGGGAACTGCAGATGCTGGAGATTCCAAGATAATAAAATGTGAGGCTGGATGAACACAGCAGGCCAAGCAGCATCTCAGGAGCACAAAAGCTGACGTTTCGGGCCTAGACCCTTCATCAGAGCTCTGATGAAGGGTCTAGGCCCGAAACGTCAGCTTTTGTGCTCCTGAGATGGTGCTTGGCCTGCTGTGTTCATCCAGCCTCACATTTTATTATTATGTTAGGATGAGATGTGAAGGCTCAGTTAGGGCACTTGAGGGCTACGAGGTAGCCAGGAAAGACCTAAAGAGAGAGCTCAGAAGAGCCAGGAGGAGACATGAGAAGTTGTTGGTGGATAGGATCAGGGTAAACCCTAAGGCTTTCTATAGGTATTTAAGGAATAAAAGAATGATGAAAGCAAGATTAGGGCCAATCAAGGATAGTAGTGGTAAGTTGTGTGTGGAGTCAGAGGAGATGGGGGAAGCACTAAATGAATATTTTTCAATGGTATTCACTCTAGAAAAGGACAATGTTGTTGGGGAGAATACTGAGATACAGGCCACTAGACTAGGTGGGATTGAGGTTCACAAGGAAGAGGTATTAGAAATCCTACAGAGGGTGAAGATAGATAAGTCCCCTGGGCCGGATGGCATTTATCCTAGGATCCTCTGGGAAGCCAGGGAGGAGATTGCTGAGCCTTTGGCATTGATCTTTAACTCATCTTTGTCTACAGGAATAGTGCCAGACGACTGGAGGATAGCAAATGTGTTCCCCTGTTCAAGAAGGGGAGTAGTGACAACCCTGGTAATTATAGACCAGTGATCCTTACCTCAGTTGTTGGTAATGTGTTGGAAAAAGTTATAAGGGATAGGATTTATAATCATCTAAAAAAGAATAAATTGATTAGGGATGATCAGCACAGTTTTGTGAAGGGAAAGTCGTGCCTCACGAACCTTATTGAGTTCTTTTGAGAAGGTGACCAAACAGGTAGATGAGAGTAAACCAGTTGATGTGGTGTATGTGGATTTCAGCAAGGCGTTCGATAAGGTTCCACACAGTAGGCTATTGTACAAAATGCAGAGGAATGGAATTGTGGGAGATATAGCAGTTTGGATTGGAAATTGGCTTGCTGAAAGAAGACAGAGGGTGGTGGTTGATGGGAAATGTTTATCCTGGAGACCAATTATTAGTGGTGTACTGCAACGGTTGGTGTTGGATCCACTGCTGTTTGTCATTTTTATAAATGACCTGGATGAGGGCGTAGAAGGATGGGTTAGTAAATTTGCAGACGATGCTAAGGTCGGTGGAGCTGTGGATAGTGACGAAGGATGCTGTAGGTTGTAGAGAGACATAGATAAGCTGCAGAGCTGGGCTGAGAGGTGGCAAATGGAGGTTAATGCAGACAAGTGTGAGGTGATGCACTTTGGTAAGAGTGACCAGAAGGCAAAATACAGGGCTAATGGTAAGATTCTCAGTAGTGTAGATGAGCAGAGAGATGTCGGTGTCCATGTACATAGTTTCTTGAAAGTTGCCACCCAGGTTGACAGGGCTGTTAAGAAGGCATTCAGTGTTTTATCTTTTACTAATAGAGGGATCGAGTTCCGGAACCAAGAGGTTATGGGGAAGCTGTACAAAACTCTGGTGTCGCCGCACTTGGAGTATTGTGTACAGTTCTGGTCACTGCATTATAAGGATGTGGAAGCTTTGGAAAGGGTGCAGAGGAGATTTACTAGGATGTTGCCTGGTCTGGAGGGAAGGTCTTACGAGGAAAGGCTGAGGGACTTGAGGCTGTTTTCGTTAGAGAGAACAAGTTTGAGAGGTGACTTAATGGAGACATATAAAATAATCAGAGGGTTAGATAGGGTGGATAGGGAGAGCCTTTTTCCTTGGATGGTGACGGTGAGCACGAGGGGGCATAGCTTTAAATTGAGGGGTGAAAGATATAGGACAGATGTCAGAGGTAGTTTCTTTACTCAGAGTAGTAAGGGAATGGAATGCTTTGCCTGCAATGGTAGTAGATTCACCAACTTTAGGTACATTTAAGTCATCATTGGATAAGCATATGGACGTACATATAATAGTGTAGGTTAGAAGGGCTTCAGATCGGTATGACAGGTCGGCACAACATCAAGGGCCGAAGGGCCTGTACTGTGCTGTAATGTTTTATGTTCACCCTATCCATGCTCCTCAGAATTTTGTATACCTCAATCAAATCACCCTCAGAACTTTGTGCACTCAATCAGATCTCCTTCCACCTTTTCTGCTCGAAAGAAAATAAAACCCTCTTCCTCAGTTTCTTTCTCGCTCCCCCTTCCTCACTACCCTGTCTCTGTTCCTCCTTCTTCAGTTTGAAGGTTTTAAGTCAGAGGCTCCAACAATTTTTAAAATATGGTCAGTTCACTGATGTCACATGATCAATGTCACATGGTTGAAGCGCCACATGTCACATGACTGAATCAACCAGAGTTGTGAACCTAACCTTTTGCCAAACACATGATTCTAATCAAATTAATTGACGTTAATGCTTTTTTTCAATTTTGAGCCAAGAATCCCAAGTCTCTTTGATGTGTATGCATACTGTGTCTTGTATTAGCGGGACTTGTAGCCATGGTAACTAAACAGAGCGCAAACAGGTAGTTCAGATATTTGCTTTGGGTGTGGGCCTAGTCACAATCAAGGTACAAGGCCACAAATACCTTCACCTTTGAATTTGTTCTGGAGATGGCAATATGGAAGGGAAAAGATAGTTTGAAGAAGGGTCACTGTACATTAGCTCTTTTTCCTCTGCACAGATGCTGCCACACCTGTTGAGTTTCTCCAGTAATTTGTTTTAGTGGTTTCAGCATCCACAGTTTTTTTATCTTGTTAAAACAACCTTGAATTTAGAAAGCATTTCTTGCCCACTCAGGATAGCTGAACACACATTACTGCCGAGGGCATGCTTTTCAAAAGTAATCACTGTTGTAATTTACGAAAAGGCACACAGTTTGTACACAGCAAGTTCCCGAACCGACACACGGATAGCCAGGCAAGCTGTTTCTGTGATGTTAAATATTAGCTTGGCCTCCAGAAATAATTAACTTCTTCAAGATTGCGGTTGTTCTGATATTGCCTTACATTAATACTGCATGCACATACAAACGGTTGAGTATATCTTGTAGCAGGAGTTAGGGCAACATGGTGGTTGTGGTTAACCTGACAGCGCCAGGAGCCCGGGTTCAATTCCACCCTTGGGTGATGTCTGTGTGGAGCTGGCGCATTCAACCCATGTCTGCGTGGGTTTCCTCCGGGTGCTCTGGTTTCCTCCTACAGTCCAAAGGTGTGCAGACTAGGTGGATTGGCCAAGCTAAATTACCCGCAGTGTTCAGGAATGTGTTGATTAGGTGCGTTATAGGTGGATGGATCTGGGTGGGATGCTGTGAAGGTCGGTGTGGACTTAACAAGGTGTGGAGCTGAGTGAACACAGCAGGCCAGACAGCATCAGAGGAGCAGGAAAGCTGACGTTTTGAGTTGGGACCCTTCTTCAGAAATGGGGTAGGCAAAGGGTTTTCTTAAATCGAGGGAGGGGGAGGTGGTGATACAAGATGGATAGTTGAGCAGCTAGGTGGAGAGAAGACGGACAGATCGAGGAGGTGCAGATGAAGCTGGTAGGCAGTGGGGGTTTGTCAGTGAGGTGGGAGGAGCAGATAGGTGGGACAGAAGACAGACAGGTCAAGGAGGTGGGGATGAGAGTGGGGCTGGTCTTGGGATGAAGTTGGGGGTGGGGAGATTTTGAAGCTGGTAAAGTCCAAACTGAGACCATTGGGTTGTATGGTTCCAAGGCGGAATTTGAGGTGCTGTTCCTCCAGTTTTTGGGTCACATTGTTGTGATACTGGAGGTGGCCCAGGATGGACTTGTTGCCCAGGGAATGGGAGGGGGAGTTGAAGTGGTTTGTGACTGGGATGTGTCTCGTTTGTCACGAACTGAGTGTAGGTGCTCCATAAAGCGGTCTCCGAGGGTCCGCTTTCTTTAGAAGAGGCCACATCGGGAACAGCAGACACAATAGACCACATTAGCAGATGTGCGTGTGAACATCTGTTTACCGTGGAAGGTTTTCTTTGAGCCTGGGATGTAGGTGAGGAGGTAGTGTAGGTGCAGGTGTACCACTACCTGCTGTGTTCATCCAGCTTCACACCTTGTTAGTTTAGCTCCAGTATCGGCAGTTCCTACTACCACTCGATGCGGACTTGTTGGGCCAAAGGGCCTGTTTCCACACTGTAGGGATTCTACTATCTGAGTGCTGTAATCTGGCATGTGATACAACAGTGTTAATAGATAACACGTGGAAGAGCTCTTCATTTAACCCTCTTCAAACCTTGACTCAGTTTGGTATGGCTGTGTTAAGAGCTAATATAACATGATGGCAGTTTTAAGGTATGTGCATAATGTATTAGCAGTGGTGTTTGAAGCAATGACAGTTATTGCCGTGGGAGATTATGGTCAATGAGGTAAGCCAAAACCCCAGGGACAACATCAAAAATACTTGAAGGATTGGTGGCAGCAATATGTCTGAGCAAATTCAGAAATTATTGTCAAGGATCTGTACATCCAGACAGTGAGTGAACTCAATGGAGGTTTTACCACAAGCATAGCTGCCCAAAAGCAGTCTCTTTATGGAATCAGGCTCAGAAAAGTCAATTGGAATCAAGGCTGCAAGACCATAAAGCTCTGAAGCATTGGAGGATGCCCGTCCAAAAGAGTTCTGTGCATGGAATCTTCCTGTGCGGAGGATAAAAGCCTATGCTCCAACCTCAGAGTTCAGGGTGTGGCAGAAATCTGTACTATAGGCAAAGTTAATTGCATTATTTTTTCCTAAAGAAAAGAATGTCATTAAAGGGAAATCCCTCGGAAAGTGAATTCTTGAAAGCAAAAAAATTTCAGTCACGACAACAAAATAGCTGGTTGAGAACTGGATGTATGGGGACCATTTTCATGAATTCAACTGTTTCAACAGGGTATGGGGTTATATTATTTTGACATTTGAGGAGTGAATCCCAACAAACAAGCAAAAAAAAATTACAGTAGCAATTGGGAATTGTGTCCAGAGTATAGTGTTTACACTACTGGACTGTCGGAAACAAGACATGTCTAAACAGTCTGAGCAAGGCTGGAAACTGAACTGGAAGTTGGAGTCAATTTGAGAATCCATCAAATCAAACAGCCCAAAGAAAACAAAAAATTATGGAGGAACTCAGCAGGACTGGTAGCACCTAGAGAGAAAAACAGAGTTAATGCTTTGAGTCTGATATGTCTCTCCTTCAGAGGTGAAGGGAGCTAGAAAATTAGTTTTCAGTTTTGTTAACTGAAACATTAACTCTTATTTCTCGCTTAACAGATGTTGGCATCTTCTAAGATTAAATTGGGTGCTCATAGTATTCTTAGAAGATAGCTACTCTAGAAGAGCTCAACTTTAGGTTTGCTAGTACCAATCTTGTCATGGATTGGCTGAGGCATGGATATCCCACTCCTACTCTGGATTGCCCTTTCTCATTTTCAATAGTCAGTCTAATTTTCATGATTGGGTGGCACGGTGGCTCAGTGGTTAGCACTGCAGCCTCACAGTGCCAGGGACCTGGGTTCGATTCCAGCCTTGGGCGACTGTCTGTGTGGAGTTTACACACTCTCCCCATATCTGCATGGGTTTCCTTTGGGTGCTCCGGTTTCTTCCCACAGTCCAAAGATGTGCAGACTGGGTGGATTGGCCATGCTAAATTGCCCATAGTGTTCAGGGGTGCGTGTGGGTTATAGGGGGATGGATCTGGGTGGGATGCTTCAAGGTGCGGTGTGGACTTGTTGGGCTGAATGGCCTGTTTCCATACTGTAGGGAATCAAATCTAATCTAATTACTGTTCCTTGAGCCATGGTTATTGGGCATCAGTTATTGGATCCTGGTTATTGAGCACTAATTATTTCGTCCTGGTTATTGGCACTGGTTATTAGAAGGCTGTTATCTTTACAGAATAATGTCACATGGAATGATGTCACACATACTTGCCTGATTACAAATCCATTCCATAGTACAATGACAGCTCTGAAACATCACTTTCCTAATGGGGAATTGACAATTGACCTCTGATCAGAGTTGGGTGTCTCCTGGATGGCTGTTGTTGCACTGATTATGAATATAATGCTGTAATCACAATAATGATTAATCCTGCAGGATTGCCCTGCACTTTCAGCTTATGGTTGTGGAAGTGCTACATCATACTTTAGTTATTTGCACTTTGATTATTTCAATGCTATCCTGGTTGGCTTCCCATTTGATGTAAATTTCAGCTTGTCCAAGTTCCCTTCACCCAACATTGCATTTACTCACTCTTTTGACTTCTGGTTCACCAATGCCTCCATTTGAGGATTCTCATCCTAGTTTACAAGTCCCTCCGTGGCTTGTTTGTGATATATGTAAATGATCTGGAGGAAGGTGTAGGTGGTCTGATCAGCATGTTTGCTGATGACACTAAGATTGATGGAGTAGCTGATAGTGAAGGGGACTGTCGGAGATTACAGCAGAATATAGATAGACTGGGGAGTTGGGAAGATAAATGGCTGATGGAGTTCAATCCCGGCAAGTGCGATGTGATGCTTTTTGGAAGATCAAATTCAAGGGCGAACTATACAGTAAATGGAAAAGTCCTAGGGAAAATTGATGAACAGAGAGATCTGGGTGTTTAGGTCCATTGTTCCCTGAAGGTGACAACGCAGGTCAATAGGGTGGTCAAAAAGGCATATGGTATGCTTTCCTTCATTGGGCGGGGTATTGAGTACAAGAGTTGGCAGGTCATGTTGCAGTTGTATAGGACTTTGGTTCGGTCACATTTGGAGTACTGTATGCAGTTCTGGTCGCCACATTACCAAAAGGATGTGGATGCTTTGGAGAGGGTGCAGAGGAGGTTCACCAGGATGTTGCCTGGTATGGAGGGTGCTAGCTAGGAAGAGAGGTTGAGTAGATTTGGATTATTTTCATTAGAAAGATGGAGATTGAGGGGGAACCTGATTGAGGTCTACAAAATCATGAGGGGTGTAGACAGGGTGGATAGCAAAAAGCTTTTTCCCAGAGTGGGGGACTCAATTACTAGGGGTCATGAGTTCAAAGTGAGAGGAGGAAAGTTTTTAAGTGAGATATGTGTGGAAAATTCTTTACACAGAGGGTGGTGGGTGCCTGGAACGCATTGTCAGCGGAGGTGGTAGACGCAGACACGTTAGTGTCTTAAGATATATTTGGACAGGTACATGGATGAGCAGGGAGCAAATGGACACAGACCGTTAGAAAATAGATGACAGGTTAGACAGAAGATCTTGATTGGCGCAGGCTTGGAGGGCCGAAGGGCATGTTCCTGTGCTGTAGGTTTCTTTGTTCTTTGTCCTTTGTTCTTGCTCAGCCCACCCAAATCTGAGGTTTTCCTTCAGCCTCAAAAATCACTGTTGAGAGATGTTAATCCATAAATCCAGACGAGGAAGGACTCAAACTCTGGTCTTTTGAGCCAAGAGGTAGAAATGTTATCCAGTGCCACATTTCCTGTGATACTTTTGCTCATCTAATTCAAAGCAATTGCAGATATGAATGAGCAGTGCCATTTTAAACTTCCATGAATCTTCCTGTCACAGCTTCTGAGACTACAATGAGTCTCACACACTGCACACTTATCAAAAGATAGCATTGTAGACTGTTCAACAAGAAGAAATGACATTCAGCCCATCAGACCTGTACTAGCCACAGATACTTCTACTAACCCCAACTGATTCCAAAATGGTGGCAGGGCAGGATGCTTCACCTGGAGCTCATCCACTCTGTTCATGTCTTTCTCATTTTTTCCTCTTTTTTTTCCCCTCTTGGTGTTTCTTCTTTTCATTTCTTCACTCCCGGCCTCAGCCTGGACCTGGTGAAACATCCTCCCAGCCCAGCACAGCCAGTGGCATTCTGTCGGCCTGGTCTCTCAGCGACAAGTACTGGCCTCTCACCCCAGTCTGTCTGTGGTGCTTGGAGGTTTCTCAGCCTGGTCCCTCTGCGACACTTGGTGGTCCCTTAGCTCGGTCTCTTGGCAGCCGGTCGCAGTCTCAATCTGGTCTTTCAACAGCACATGGTAGTCTCTTGGCCTGGCGTGGCAGTGTTTTGACCAGGTTACTCGACCCATTGGTGCCTCAGCTCAGTCTTTGAGCTGTCCATGGTGGTGTCTTGGCTTGGTATGTCAGCCCTGTCTCTCTCTCTGCCAGTGTGGCAGTATCTTGGCTTGTGAGTGGGTCCTTCTGGGCATGTTCCAGAGGTATCAGGAGGCGATCGGGAGGTGGCAGCTTTAACAGCAACACAGAGTTGGCATCATGGCCCAATGTGGGAAGAGCCAGTGATGGCATTGATGTTGTTATAATCACTACAACTTTTGACCTGTAGGAAGTGGGAGCATTAAAGGAGAAATTCTCAGAGCGAAGAGGGGTTTGGCAAGGTAGAGGAGGCTGTTGGCGGAAAAGCACAGTTCAGGCCTTTAGGTAAAAGTGGAAAACCCTGAGATCATTTGATGGGTGATGTACAAGTAAAGGGTTTGAATGCCCATGGTGAAGAGGAGGAGGCATTGAGAACAGGCAGATGAGGACTCCCGGAGAGCGAGCTAAGTGGAGGACTCATCAAAAACTGCTGAACTTTTAACTTTATTCCTTTATTTTTCTAGTTTATACAAAGAAAGATTTAAACATTAATTGTTACATTATCATCTCTTTACGTATAGCCCCACAATGCTTTCCCCATTCAAAGTTGTTACCTTTTTGAAATTTCCTATTTAGTCTGCAATCAGCAATGTTCCAGATGACATCAACTCTATGTCAGTTACTTTACTGTTTTACTTTTCTATGGATCTCATAGCAAGCCCCTGAGCCACCCCCTCACACTCAATTCTTTGCACCTTTCAAACACTTTGACTTCGTTCAGAGAGTAAAATGTGCAGAAGGGGAAACATTATTGTAGTTGGGGCCGAACTTGTATTTTGTAAACGTTCAGCATAACCTTAACTGCTTTTGCATTCTCTGCCAATCTTAATAGGCCCTTTCACAAACAGCCCATGCCTATAATTTTGGAAATGCAATTTGGCAGTGGGCTGTGAGCATGGAATTGTTTCCAATGAACCAAACATAGAAACTCAGATAAATAGCTTGCAACTGAAAAGGCTTGCAACAATAATTGTCTGAAAATGGTTTCAAGGTGGAACATTTTCTCTCCAGGATTTTTTTGAAATGTGAAATTCCTACCAGTTAATGCAAGCCACAGACTAAATCTGCTGCAATTGATCCAGAGGAATTTCAGCACAAATTCCCATCCTCTACCACTTGTTGAGGTTTTGCATGCAGTGTTTAAGCTGGGATATCTTAGACCATCCCAACACCAGACACCTGAAGAAAAACTTTGGAGAAGAATGGGTAATTTGATGGAGGTGTTTAAAAAATAGGGATTTAGTTGAGTCAATATAGAGGCTATTTCCTCATGTCTTGGGGAATTAGAGCTGACATTCTTGTCAAGAAACCATTAGATGTCAAATTATGATGCCGAAGCAAATGACCAAGAACTGGAAATGGGATTAATACAGTTAGATGCTCGATTTTGACCAGTAGGCTGAATAGTTTCTTCTCTTGTGCTGTAAATCTCTATGACTCTATGACCCCACCGACCAAAGACTATCACCTTGATTGGACTGAGGCCTAATTGACAATCATGACAAACTTCCTGACTTTGTGTCTGCACTAGACAGCAAGGCAAGACAGACTAATATGAGGCAACAAAGTGCAGTATAGCAGTGGCTAGCACTGCTGCCTCACGGCACCAAAGACCTGGGTTTGATTCTGCTCTGTGTGTGTATGGAGTTTGCATATTCTCCCAGTGTCTGTGTGGGTTTCCTGTAGGTGTTCTGGTATGCTCCCACAATCCACAGATATGGCCGTGCTAAATTACCCACAGTATCTAGGGATGTGCAGGCTTGGTGTATTAGCCATGGGAAATACAGGGTTACAGGGGATAGGGTAGTAGCGTGGGTCTGGGTGGGATGCTCTTCAGAGGGTCAGTGTGGATTTGATGAGCTGAATGGCCTGCTTCCACACTGTAGGGATTCTATAATTATATGATTCTATGATGCAGTGAGCATCCAGACAGACTGAGTGAGTGTTCACTATGGCAGTGAGGTACAGCCTGTTGCAGTTACTGAGCTGGGTTTGTGTCCCCGATGACACAGTATCCGTGATGCAGCTTTACAATAAGAGTTCATGTTTCAAATTGAGATGTAACATTGAAGTCTAGAATGTCCTGTAAGTGGTTTGGAGATGTTGGGGCGACATGGTGCCTTGGTGGTTAGCACTGCTGCTTCAAAGTGCCAGGGGCCCGTGTTCAATTCCACCCTTGGGTGACTGTTTGTGTGGAGTTTGCACATTCTCCCCATGTCTGTGTAGGTTTCCTCCCACAATCCAAAGATATGCAGGTTAGGTGGATTGGCCATGCTAAATTGCCCATTGAATTCAGGTATGTGTAGGTTAGGTGGTTATAGGGGAATGTGTCTAGGTAGGATGCTCTGAGGGTTGGTGTGGACTTATTGGGCCAAAGGGCCTGTTTCCACACTGTAGGCATTCTATGATGGTCTTAGAGGTTGGCACATATTGGTTGCCAACGTCCGTGGACATGGAATATGTGTGGCTGGTACACATGGAGTGTGCCCTGAGATTTGGTGCCTGGTGTCCAATATGGAGGTCGTTCAGAACAAGCAGTGAGCTGAATCTGCCAAGTTCACACTCCAGATTCTCCACTGAGGCTTATCAATGTGTAGCTTGTTTTAAGTTTGATCAGACAGGAAACTAAACATTAATGAGGTGAGTAGGGTTGTTCCCTTAATTGGTGAGAATCTTGCCTCACTGTTTGTGAAAAGCAGATAAGATGGAGTGATATTATTCTAGCAGTCAGGCACACCTCAACGGATTCCTCATCTGATTCTACCACTTATCCCTCAGACCCCTGTAAGATTCTGTGCTCTTGGTTAAAGAATATGCTGTAGTTCTGCTTCTTACTGAGCATTGAGGTTGGTTGGCTCGCTAAGTTGGTTTGTTGTTTCACCAACATTTTGTTACCATGCTGGGTAACATCCTTGAGGAATCTCTTGGTTTCTCCCCAAGAACATGGCACAGTGCAACACTAATTCCCACACATGAGGAAATAGTCTCTCTCTGTTTATCGATCCCATTAAATCCCTACCCCTAAATCCAGGCATAGTAAGTCAAGGGCAGCCTCCAGTACCAGTCCAGAGGCTTCAACACTGTCAGTCAGCTACTTGGAGTGGTCAGAGTTAGGATGCTCACCACATAAAGAGCTGAATTTTGGGCAGCACATCCCCTGCCATGACCCTTCCTACCATATTGGGGACTGCCTACCCCCTGGAGTGAGAGAGGCAGGTAATAAGGGAACACAGTTACTCAAGTTGGTGCATTTGGGAGGTATCCTGAATGAGTGAGTAGCACGGAGACCGGGCAGAGTTAGTGCTGTCAGGGAGGGATCAGAGTCAGGGACAGCGAATGAGAAAGATATTGCTGGCAGTAGTGAGAGGGCTGGAACATGAGTCTGGTTGGGAGGTGGGTGCAGAATTGAGAGAGAGAGTGATGGTGAGATATTGAGAGAAGATAGTGGCACTGTCCCTGGCAGAATGGAGAAGCTCATTGACCTCCTTCCTACATCACAGGGTATTCTTCCAGATGGCCTGGTATGGCAACTGCTCTACCCAAGACCGTAAGAAACTACATAAGGTAGTGTGCACAGCCCAGACCATCACAGAAACCAACATTCCATCCATGGACTCCATTTACACTGCTCACTGCCATGGAAAGGCTATCAACATCATCAAAGACCTCTCCCACCCCAGAATCTCTTCTGTCAGGCAGAAGATACAGAAACTTGAATGCATGCACCAACAGGTTCAAGAACAGCTACTTCTCTGTCTTCATTAGTCCTGTGAATGGACTCTCTAACTTAAAATATTCTTGATCTTGCTAATGTTGATTTTGCTTTGTGCACCTCCTGTGCAGTACAACCTGTACGCCTCACTGTGTCAAAACACCCTATGATCTATACGTCCTTGCTTATTATGATCTGCCTGTAGTGTTTGGAAACAAAGTTTTTCACTGTACCCAGGTAAATGTGACTACAATAAATCAAACCAAATCAGATGGTGGAAAAATGCAGTGAGGCAGGGCTCTCCTGGTCCTGGGGGAAGGGGAATTTTCTATTACTCTGTTACTTTTCCCCATATCTCTGCACACCATTTCTATCCAAATAACCAGCAAATGCCTGTCACAAATGCCTCACTTGAACTTGGTCCACCACATTTCCAAGCAGTGCATTCACAGCTTCACTTCATTTGCACATCAGTTTAAATCTATAACTTCTCATTCTTGTTGCTTTTATAAGCAGAAACAGCCTCTACCTATCTACTCTACCTAGCCTGCTTATAGAATCCAGGTGGTTAAGCTGCATGAATTAGTTAAAAGGAAGGTCTGGCTTGAGGGGGCGAATAGCTTCCAAACAATCACGTAAAAACCACCGTAAAATCTAAAGTAGACAATGTTTGAAATTCCGAGACTGGCCTTTTCTATCTGTCCCCTCAGAGAAGATAGATTATAATGATTGCATCCCATTGTCATTGACAGCAGCTTGGGTCATACTGTGACTTTCAGTTTGCGCAGTTCCTGCATCCTGCAGCCAATGCTGGTCTGGTGTTCTACTTCAAACATACCAGGAACAAAGATTCCCATCCTTCCTGACCAGTAGGCTAACTCAGTGTGTGTCACTTCTGGTTCAACCCTTTCTTGCTTCACAATGCCAGCATGAGACCCTAACAAACTTGTACAGGTGGCCAAGAGGACAGCTCTTCTCTGACGATCACACCGTGTGGGTATCACCCCTCAATCTTAAGACAATCCCTTGCCTTTAGGTCTGACAGAAAGCTCATTATATGCAGATCTCACAAACAAACCCAGGGCAATGAGGCAAGACAGGAATTCTAGGTCACACATCCGTTACTGTCTACAGCCAAGTAGCTCGATGCCATTGCAGTGGATTTTTGTAGCACCTGGCTGGCAATTTCTTCAAGCATCTGACTTACAAATGACTCTGTGTGGCTGTGCAGTTCACAAAGGCCCTTCATCCCATCAAGTCTCCGCTGGTTAAAAACAACCAGCTCACTCTTCTAATGGCAAATCTTCATCAACTCAAAGGGGGGCAATTAGTAGCTTGGCATCAATGCCAACATTTGCTGTTGGACCACGTGGTACAGACTGCACGAAACAAGAGTGAACAACATCACATCCATTTGCATTTCAAGCATTATGTCAACTGGTTCATGGTCAGTCACTAAATTACAACCAATGGCAGTGGTTTTATAGAAGCTCAACGTACCACAACCTCCTCATTCAGATCTGAATGGTATCCACAAAACATACTGAAGACAACAACAATGCAGACCTGAAGTAAACAGAATGGTTTTGATAATACTGCCAACATATACATATCAATCAAATACTCAAAGAAATTCATATTAAAAAATGCCAGTTGTTCATATTTGCGTTGGCGGCACAATGGCTCGGTGGTTAGCACTGCTGCCTTACAGAGCCAGGGACCCACGTTCGATTCTACCCTGAAGTGACTGTCTGTGTGGAGTTTGCACATTGTTCCCATGTCTGTGTGGGTTTCCTCCGGGTGCTGTGGTTTCCTCTCTCAGCCGAAAGATGTGCAGGGCAGGTGGATTGGCCGTGCTAAATTGCCTGTAGTGTCCAGGGATGTTTAGGTTAGGTGAGTTAGACATGGGAAAATGCAGGGGTAGGGAAATGAGTCAGGGTGAGATGCTCTTTGAAGCGGTGGTGTGGACTTGTTGGGCTGAATGGCCTGTTTCCACATTGTAGGGATTTGGTGATTCTATGAGACCCCTCTAATCCTGATTTCAGTGGTGAAATGCTCCCACAATCAGGAATCAAAGTGAAGTAATAAAAGATTTTAAAACCGAACAAAATACTTCAGAGTGAATCTCAGATAAAGACGTACACTTGGTGGGGGTGGGCTGTCTTTTCTACATTAAAGGGTCAAAGTCAAATGTGCATTCATTAATTTATTTATTCATTTAAAATATGTGAAGGAGATGTTTGGTAAGCAACGAGTCCTCGGGCTGTTGCAGAGAGAGTGATGAGAGCAGGTCTAGAGGGGTTTTGGGATATATTGGACGAGGAAACAAATAGGGCCATCAGACATTTGAGCAGAAGTAGGCCATTCAGCCCATTAAGTTCATGTGCCATTCAGTGGGTTGGATGACTTTTAAAGACCCATCACTGGTAGCACTTAGTATAAGCAGGTACTTGTTTTTGAGTGGTGCAGATTTGACGAGATGAAAGGCCTTTTCTTATGCCGTAGACCTCTATGACTCTAAGACCTCTGGCCTCCTTCTGAGCATCAGAGCCAATACCTCTGAAATAAAGTATCATACAGGTTTTGCAGATTCATTCTGAAGTTAGAAAGCCAAATCTGGAATTGACCAGGAGATTGGTGAGAGTGGGTCTACAAGGAATGGTTGATACATTGCAGGAGAATCTGGATGAGCACATGGAGAAACGAGAGGGAGGAGGTTTGGGCAGAAATGTAGTCAGACTGATTCCGTGTTGCTTATGAGATTCCTTGGCGCTCTGTGAGATAAATCCTAGTCCCTGGACACAATCTTCACATTCTTGTACATCCATCAAAGCAATGGAAAGCATTGCCTGGCAGCAGTGCCCTGGAACAATGTATATCTGTGTAACCCATGGTGATGACCACACCTTGCTACTTGAAAGTGCAGTGTTATCACACCTGAAACAACAATATCAGCAAGTCCTAATTACCCACCTGACAAGGTGGGGCAATTGCAGTGTGGCAGTTTTTTTATTGTGTTGGTAATTTACTGACATGATCACAGCCTTACTTCAGACTTTTGTTGCCAGTGCTAGGGTTATGCATTTGTCACTGTCCCTGGTTTCCTCATTGGTGTGTGCAAGAAATAACTATGAATAATGTAGTTGATTAGGTTGGGATTTTTTTCACTAGAGTTCAAATGAATGAGGGGGAAATTTCATAGAAATTTATAAAGTTCTAACAGGACTGGATAGGGTAAATGCAGGGAGGATGTTCCCAATGGTGCATGTGTCCAGGACCAAGGTCATAGTCTGAGGATTCAGGGTAAACAATTTAGGTCAGAGCCAAGGAGACATTTCTTTACCCAAAGAATGGTGAGCCTGTGAAATTCGTTATCGCAGGAAGTAGTTGATGTCAAAACGTTGAATGTATTCAATAGGCCACTAGATGTAGCATTTGAGATGAATGAGATCAAAGGTTATGGGGAGAAAGCAGGATTAGGCTACTGAGTTGGACGATCAGCCATTGTGAAGAATGGCAGAGCAGGCTCTAAATGGCAAATGGCCTCCTCCTGCTGCTATCTTCTATGTTGCTATATGTGGGGAGTGTTGCATTGTTGGAGGTGCCATCTTTTTACATAAGAAGTTAAACTATCTGGGTGTAAAATGATCCCTTGTTATACTGAGCACAGAGCAAATGCAGTAAAACAATTGCAGATGGACATAGATAGATTGTGAGTGGGCAAAAATCTGGTGAATGGAGTATAATTGGGCAAATGTGAGCTTGTTCACTTTAGCAGGAGAAATAAGAAAATCAGAGTATTACTTCAATGGAGAACCACTGCAGGATTCTGAGTGCAAGGGATTTGGGTATTCTGGTATATAAGATCATAAGTCCATAAGATATAGGAGCATTTGGCTGTCTTTTCCACACAATGCATATCCATTGATATAGTGAGGACTGCAGATGCTGGATGCAGTCTATAAAATGTGGAGCTGGAGCAGTGCAGCAGGTCAAACAGCATCAAAGGTGCAGGGAAGTCGACACTTCAGATTGGGACTCTTTATCAGGACTGGGGAAGGGAGCTCAGAAATAAGTATAGGGAGGTGGTGGGGCTGGGGGAAGGTAAGTGGGATGGTGATGGGTGGATGCAGGTAGGGAGTTGTAGAGATTGATCAATGGGAAGGGAAGAACTTCTCAGATAGGCGAGAAGGAAAATGGACATGTAGTGTCAGGTCAAGGAGGCTGGGATGATAGGGAGGGTTGGTCATTGGATGAGGCTGGGGATGGGGAAGTTTTGAAGCTGATGAGAGGTGACTTGATAGAGGTGTGCAAGATGATGAGAGGCATAGATAGAATGGATAGCCAGAGACTTTTTCCCAGGATGGAAATGACTATTACAAAGGGGCATAATTTTAAGGTGATGGTTAGGAGAGATGTCAGAGGTAGGTTCTTTACACAGAGAGTGGTGGGCATGTGAAATATGCTGCCAGCGGTAGTTGTGAGTCAGATACATTAGAAACATAAAAGTGACTCTTGCTTAGGTACATGGATAATAGTAAAATGTAGGGTATGCAGGGTAATTTGATCTTAGAGTAAGATAATAGGTTGGCACAACATCATGGGTCAAAGGGCCTGTACTGGGCTGTACTGTTCTATGTTCTATATCCTATGTAACTCAATGTTGAGGCCATTGGGCTGTAAGCTCCTGAGGTGGAGTAGAAGGTGTTGTTCCTCCAGTTCACATGTGGCCTCATTGTGACAGTTCAGGAGGCCCAGGGGTAGGCGGCTGGTGTAGTGGAAGGGTTGGTGGGGAGTGTGGATTGGACAAGAGAGTCAGAGTAAGCGGTTCCCAAGGAAAGCAGATAGGGGTGGGGAAGGAAATATCATTTTGGTGTTGGGGTCAATTGCACATGGCAAAAGTGGCAACTGATGATGTGTTGGATTTGGATATTGGTGGGGTGGTATGTGAGACCAGGGGAAATCTGTCCTTATTGTCTTTATGGTTCTTGAAGTAGGAGGACTTCTGGGATGTTAAGGAGTGGAATGCTTCATCCTGGGACCAAATGTGGCAGAGGCTGAGGAATTGGGAGAATGGAATCGCATTAGTGCAAGAAGGTGGTTTATTTAGTTCCTAGCCCAGATCGCAATGCAGCTATGTCTCTGTGATATCCACAACTTGGCACCTGCCAATTTTAATCTGCTCTACAAGCTCATTTACTTGTTTCATATACTGCATACATTTAAGTATAATACCATCAGTACTATTTGACCTTTCTCATAGTTGTCCCCTTACCTGTTGCGTCTGAAGTTAATGTCCTGGCTCTTTGTTTTATTACTTGTTCTGAAACCGTAATACTCTCTGCTGAGCCTTCCCTACATTTAGGTATTTTAAAGTGCTTGTGACCAGCCTATTTAGCCTTTCTGCTCAGATCCTGGTCCCAGATCAGTTCAGGCAGAGCTCATGTTTTTATTTCAAAAATATACTTTATTCACAAAGTAAAAGTCTTTGTATATACACATTGTCACAAATGCAGTTTGGTTCTGTATGTTAGCATATTAAGTAAACAAGCATTTGAGTTTGACTCTATCTAAATGAATCAAAGACATATCTGCAGTGAGGCACTAGGCAGGTGTGATAACTGAACGGACGCCCATATACCTTCAGCAGGAAGACCTCAAACCGTGGTCTTTCTCATTGCACCTTGGCAGCACCTGCCCCAAGCTTTAATGCATTCATCAGCATGTAGTCCTGTGCTAGCCTTTTTCTTTATTCATTCACAGCTTGAGGGCATTGCTGGCTAGGCAGCATTTATTGCCCAGAGGGCAGTTAAGAGTCAATCACATTGCTGTGGGCTAGGAGTCACATGTCGGCCAGACAAGGTAAGGATGGCAGTTTCCTTCCCAAAGGACATCAGTGAACCAGATGGGTTTTTCCAACAATTGACAATTGATTCACAGTCACCATTGGAATGTTAATTCCAGATAGTTATTGAATTCAAATTCCACCATCTGCTGTGGCAGGATTCGAACCAGGGTCCCCAAAACGTTATCCGGGTCTCTGGAATAACATTCCAGTGATAATAACACTAGGCAATTGCCTCCCCTATTGGAGTATCTGCAACACTCATTTGAGGTAAACTCCTTGTTCTGTGTGGCCAACAAGTTTTGGGTAGACCGAAAAGTATCTTTTACCGAGTTAATGGCTTTCCAGGTACAGTTGACATTTGTCTCAGTATGTGTCCTGGGGAACAGACCACAGAGCACAGAGCCATGTCAAGGAGCTGCTTGGGACAAAACTTGACAAAAACCACTGCGTCTTTCTTCAGAATTCCTTTGCAAAGACATGTTCCAGCAGGAGATGTATGACAGTCTCAACCCCTCTGCAGCTGCTCTGAGCACAGTGTGTGGTGGTGCAGATCAACTGGGCATGCTGGAAGGATCTCGCAGGTAATGCCTTCTCACCACCAGCCAAGAGCTGTCTTAGTGCTTTTTGCAGAGTTCTGGTGATAGACATTCTGCCAAATGACTTTGACAGTCTGGTCAGGGAATGACCATCAGGGTCTCAAGGTTGCTATGTGCTGACCACTTCCTGGTGGAACTGTGGTTAAAGGTGCCTTTCTTTGCAAATTTCTGTACGAAAGACCAGGTGATGTGGAATGGTCCAATACTTGGAGCGTTCCATGGCAATGTCGCCAGTCCCATCCTTCGCAACATCGGGGACCGGTAGAAACTCAGTAATGTGGTTACACTTGGTGTTTGTGTCTCAAGGGTCTACGTATAGCTTGATGTAGCCACAACACAGTGGTGGCTATCAACGTGAGGAAGATGTTGGGTATATTTTTCCCCACCTTCTCCAGAGGTGTGTACGTGGAGTCCCAACAGCTATGGTCTATCTTAGACCTCCAGATGAAGTGGAAGATGGCTTGGGTAACTGGAACAGTGCAGTTTTGAGGGATGGGCCAGACCTGTGCCATGGACAACAAAAGAGAGAGTGCCTTACATTTGATGACAAGGTTTTTACCTGTAATACAGAAGAAGTGGTGCTCCCAAAAGTGCAGTTTCTGCAAAGAGTGAGGCTTGTTGGTTCTTCATCTCCTGGAAATCCTCCATGACATTGCTCCCCATCGTCTGCAGCAGGAGTAGGTTCTGCATGCTTTTCTAGAGTTGTGACAGTTTTCCCTGCCTTTCTCTTGCCTTCTGAACACCTTTTGAAGGTAAATAACCTCTTGATGTTTCCCTTAACTGTTTCCCACCAGCCTGCTGGAGACTCCAAGAGGTGCTTTAGCTTCTGCAACCTGTGTAATCCCTTTAAATTCCTCAATGTTTTCTGGGGTCAACAGTTTCACATTCAGCTACCACGTCCCTTGCAGGCCTGCTTGTCATCCTGTAAGTGACAGTCAGCCAGCCAGAGGCAGAGGTCAGAGAAGAAAACCGGCTTGATGTTGATAGATCTGACTGAGATCATGTGGAACACAAACAGGAAATCTATCCTCTGGTCTGACCATGACCAGGTGTGTCTACACTGCACTCTGTCTGCAGTCGTGCAGTTTGGAAACTTTAACTGTTTCCATCAGGAATTTGAAAGTGGAATCTTGTTCATTGTCAGCACCTCCAGATTACCCATCCACATTGATGATGCTGTTGAAGTCTCCAGCCGAAATGACTAGCTTGGAGCTGCCAGCAGCAGTGGGAGCTGCTGTAGGATGGCCAACCACTCATTATTTACCACCAGGGCGTATGTTAATTAGACTCAGAAGAACATTTCTGTACATAATGTCTGCTACACGGAGGTACCCACCCATCACCTCCTTAACTTCGGAGATTGTGAAGTTGCCTCCTTGCAGCAGGAGGAGCAGCTATCATTCCTGCCAGAACCATATCAAAGGCCCATGGTCTCATAAGCTTGACTATTTCCTGCAGCTGCTGACGTGCGGTATCCCGCACTCCTGTACAAATAGGAAATCTGTTTAGATGTTGGCCAGGTAGACCAATGTGGAAACACATCCCATAATAGATTTTGTACCATGCACAAAACAGAGGCAAATTTAGCACCTTTTTTAAGAGTTAATAGAATTATCCAATGCCTGTTCACCCAAGGTCTTGTCACTGGGGGTCTCCCTGCTTTCCTGTGGTGTGGGCAAACTGTTGGACACTCTCTGCATTGAGGTTGATGTCCTGTTCATGCCTGGAGGGATTTCCCTGCTCCAGTATTGTCGGGGCAATAATGACGTGCTCATCTTGAAGTTGTTGTTCCTTTCTGTCTCAATACTGATCCCAACATCCGACGTAATGGAACCCTCCTTCCCACACAACTTATTTTACAATATGTTTACTTCCCTAATCTTCTTATCACATTGCTTGTTTGCACATGGCCCAGTTAATAACCTAGTTAATGCCCTGCCTGTTCATGTGCCTCAATGCCTCTTAAACTTTGCTGATGTATCTGCTTAAAACTTTGATATTGTAGACTGGCCTCTTCAAATTATATCTTATTGCTGAAAGCATCGGTTTGGTCTGCTTTTAAGCTGAAATTAGTCAAGAACATTCAGCATGGCTTTGTTAAGGTTAGGTCATGTCTGACCAACTTGACTGAATTTTTGAAAGAGGTGACCAGGTGGGTAGATGAGGAAATGTTTTTGATGTAATCTATTTGGACTCCAGCAAGGGTTTTGACAAAGGCTTGTAAGGGAAACTGATAGTGGAGGTCCGAGCCATAGAACATAGAACATTAGAACGTAGAACATTACAGCACAGTACAGGCCCTTTGGCCCTCGATGTTGCGCCGACCTGTCATACTGATCTGAAGCCCATCTAACCTACACTATTCCATGTACGTACATATGCTTATCCATGGATTCCAATGAAATTTGGCTAGTTGGATATAAAATTGGTTGAGGGGGAGGAAGCAGAAGGTGGTGAGGGGTCTTGTGACTGAAAGTATGTGTCTAGTGATGCTCCACAGGGGTCAGTGTTGGGGCCCTTGCTGTCTGTGGTTTATGCAAATAATTTAGACTTGGGGATTAAACAGTAAATTCCGTGAATTAAACAGATCATACAAAAATTGGTGGGGTGATAAGTTGTGAGGAAGATAGCCACAGATCACAGGAGGTAGAACATAGAACATAGAACAGTACAGCACAGAACAGGCCCTTCAGCCCACGATGTTGTGCCGACCATTGATCCTCATGTACGCACCCTCAAATTTCTGTGACCATATGCATGTCCAGCAGTCTCTTAAATGTCCCCAATGACCTTGCTTCCACAACTGCTGCTGGCAACGCATTCCACGCTCTCACAGCTCTGTAAAGAACCCGCCTCTGACATCCCCTCTATACTTTCCTCCAACCAGCTTAAAACTATGACCCCTCGTGTTAGCCTTTTCTGCCCTGGGAAATAATCTCTGGTTATCAACTCTATCTATGCCTCTCATTATCTTGTATACCTCAATTAGGTCCCCTCTCCTCCTCCTTTTCTCCAATGAAAAGAGTCCGAGCTCAGTCAACCGCTCTTCATAAGATAAGCCCTCCAATCCAGGCAGCATCCTGGTAAACCTCCTCTGAACCCTCTCCAAAGCATCCACATCTTTCCTATAATAGGGCGACCGGAACTGGACGCAGTATTCCAAGTGCGGTCTAACCAAAGTTTTAGAGAGCTGCAACAAGATCTCATGACTCTTAAACTCAATCCCCCTGCTAATGAAAGCCAAAACACCATATGCTTTCTTAACAACCCTGTCCACTTGGGTGGCCATTTTAGAACATAGAACATAGAACAGTACAGCATAGAACAGGCCCTTCAGCCCACAATGTTGTGCCGACCATTGATCCTCATGTATGCACCCTCAAATTTCTGTGACCATATACATGTCCAGCAGTCTCTTAAATGACCCCAATGATCTTGCTTCCACAACTGCTGCTGGCAACGCATTCCATGCTCTCACAACTCTCACAATTTTAAGGGATCTTTGTGTCTGCACACCAAAATCCCTCTGTTCCTCCACACTGCCAAGAATCCTATCCTTAATCCTGTACTCAGCTTTCAAATTTGACTTTCCAAAATGCATCACCTGCATTTATCCAGGTTGAACTCCATCTGCCACCTCTCAGCCCATCTCTGCATCCTGTCAATGTCCCGCTGCAGCCTACAACAGCCCTCTATACTGTCAATGACACCTCCAATCTTCGTGTCATCTGCAAACTTGCTGACCCATCCTTCAATCCCCTCATCCAAGCCATTAATAAAAATTACAAACAGTAGAGGCCCAAGGACAGAGCCCTGTGGAACACCACTCACCACTGACTTCCAGGCAGAATATTTTCCTTCTACTACCACTCGCTGTCTTCTGTTGGCCTGCCAATTCTGTATCCAGACAGCTAAGTTCCCCTGTATCCCATTCTTCCTGACCTTCTGAATGAGCCTACCATGGGGAACCTTATCAAATGCCTTGCTGAAGTCCATATACACCACATCCACAGCTTGACCCTCATCAACTTTTCTAGTCACATCCTCAAAGAACTCGATAAGGTTTGTGAGGCATGACCTGCCCCTCACAAAGCCGTGTTGACTGCATTTAATCAAGCTATGCTCTTCCAGATGGTCATAAATCCTATCCCTCAGAATCCTTTCTAACACCTTGCAGACGACAGACGTGAGACTTACTGGTCTGTAATTGCCGGGGATTTCCCTATTTCCTTTCTTGAAGAGAGGAATTACATTTGCCTCTCTCCAGTCCTCAGGTACGACTCCAGTGGAGAGCGAGGATGCAAAGATCTTCGCAAGTAGCGAAGCAATTGCATTTCTTGTTTCCCAAAGCAGCCAAGGACAAATCTGGTCCAGGCCTGGCGACTTGTCAATCTTAATGTTTGACAAAATTTTCAGCACATCAGCTTCGTCTATCTCTATCCATTCCAGCATGCACACCTGCTCTTCAAAGGTTTTATTCACTACAAAGTTCATTTCTTTCGTAAAGACAGAAGCAAAAAACTCATTTAGGGCTTCCCCTACCTCCTCAGACTCCACACACAAGTTCCCTATGCTATCCCTGATCGGCCCTACTCTTTCTTTGACCATTCTCTTATTCCTCACATAAGTGTAAAATGCCTTTGTGTTCTCCCTAATCCGTTCTGCCAAGCCTTTCTCGTGCCCCCTCCTGGCTCTCCTCAGACCATTTTTGAGCTGCTTCCTTGCCTGCCTGCAATCCTCTAGAGCTGAGCTTGACCCTAGCTTCCTCCACCTTATGTAAGCTACCTTCTTCCTTTTGACAAGAAGCTCCACCGCTCTCATCGTCCAAGGTTCCTTTATCTTACCCCTTGCCTGTCTCAGAGGGACATATTTATTCATCACTCACAACAACTCTTCCTTAAACAGTCTCCACATGTCTATAAGTGTTTAGACAGGCTGGTCAGATGGGCTGATCAGTGGCAGATGGAATTCAATCCAGATAAATGTGAGATGATGCACTTGGGCCAGATAAACAAGGTAAGGAAATGCATGAAACAACAGTGTGGAGCTGAAGAAACACAGCAGGCCAGGCAGCAACTGAGGAGCAGGAAAACTGATGTTTCAGGTTGGAATCCTCCTTCAGAAATGGGGAGAGGGAAGGGAGCTCTGAAATAAATAGAGAGGAGGGGAGGGGCTGGGGAAGGTAGTTGGGATGGTGATAGGTGAGTGCAGATAGGCAGTGGTGTGGATTGGTCAGTGAGGTGTGAGGAGCAGACAGGTGGGAGAGAAGACAGATAGGTCAAGGAGGCAGGGGGATGAGAGGGAGGGCTGGTCATGGGATGAGGCCGGGAGTGGGGAGAACTAGTAAAGTCCACATTTGGATTATCTGGCCATTATCAAATTGCTGTTTTGAGGAGTTAGTTACTCTGTCTACTCTGCCTCACGAACAGAATTGAGGCACACATAATGGTGATCTACTTGACGTTTATAAAGAATTTGATGCAGAAACTCTTTGAAACTTTCCTGAAAAATGGCAGTGTTGCCTTTAATATCTGGGAGGAGCTTGAGACCAATCACTCAAACAATAAAATCAATCAATTGATGGTAACTTGTCATCAAGCTGATAGTGGAGGTCCGAGCCATAGAACATAGAACATTAGAACGTAGAACATTACAGCACAGTACAGGCCCTTTGGCCCTCGATGTTGCGCCGACCTGTCATTCAGATCAGTATGACAGGTCGGCGCAACATCGAGGGCCAAAGGGCCTGTACTGTGCTGTAATGTTCTACGTTCTAATGTTCTATGTTCTATGGCTCGGACCTCCACTATCAGTTTCCCTTACAAGCCTTTGTCAAAACCCTTGCTGGAGTCCAAATAGATTACATCAAAAACATTTCCTCATCTACCCACCTGGTCACCTCTTTCAAAAATTCAGTCAAGTTGGTCAGACATGACCTAACCTTAACAAAGCCATGCTGAATGTTCTTGACTAATTTCAGCTTAAAAGCAGACCAAACCGATGCTTTCAGCAATAAGATCTGATCTGAAGCCCATCTAACCTACACTATTCCATGTACGTACATATGCTTATCCATGTTTTCAACCCAAATGCCTTAATGATGAGGCACAGCGGTGGCAGACTAGGTAGGAAAACGAAGTAAATCCTGCGTCTTAGTCCTGCTAGTCCACAAGATGACCTTCCCCATGTTCCCAAAGATCTGCCTGTTTCTTCACATGAATACCTAGGACAAAAACTTGGGATCCTAGTCTAGGACCTCTGAGCAATGGGGCAAAAGTCAAAAGTAGAAAACAGCTGCTCAGGGGTTATATTGGGCATAAAGCGGTCATAATGGTCTCCTCCAGTCCTTGTTTAGTAGGTTAGAGTTCTTCTCTTATTTCTGATGAAACTGGTTAAAAGGGCTGAACAATTTATTACTGTTCTGATGTCACTAGTTCAAACAGCTGAATGGCCTTCTCCTGTTCCTACATCACAGGGTCAAAGAGCTGAATGACGACCTTTTGTCACTGTGCTTCATCCAACATTGGCCAGTGGGAACAGCTGGTTCCTATCAGATTTTGGCCCAAGTGGAAAAGTTGTGGGATATTGTTCAGTCTGTGCTGTGCTCTGTATGTATTGCGCTGACTCATTCCTTAGATTTCTCTCCAAACAAGTTGTTAATGATGTCGAGACATGGAAGGATTGTGGCAAATTGGCCCAGTGCCTCCAATCAATTTTCTCAATTGTGGTCTGCAGCTTGTCTGGTAAAGCAATGTGATCACCTTGTCAGCTTTATCATTTCATTAAACAACTACCCATTTCCTGATCAAGCACAGCTAACAATCTTATCACTCACCCTCAAGATGAGGGTATTGTTTGCTAGACTGTCTTTCTCTATTTGCCGCCCAGCTGTTTTCTTGAACAGTCATGTAGTGTAGCTACATCTACAAATGCTGCTGAGCAGGGAGATCTTCCTCTTCACAAATTGCTTGCTGCAATTTACAAAGGAGTGTGTGTTCAGGAACGTAGATCATTGTCTCCACGTGGCTTCGAGCCATTGTCTGAGTGCGACAGAACGCAGTGTAGCAGTGACATCATGCTAGCCAGCCGAAGGGAAGGACTAGTGATGACAGCCATGGGTCAGGATTTGTCAGATGGTGAGGATTCCTGCCCCCGTGACCCCCAAAGGTCTTGACCAGCATTTATAGAGTCTTAGATTCTACAGCACAAAAACAGACACTTCAGCCTAACTTGTCCATGCTGACCAGATATTCTAAACTGATGTAGTCCCAGTTGCCAGCATATCCCCCGAAACCCTTGCTATTCATTTAGACCATTTTAAATGCTGTATTCTACCCACCTACACCACTTTGTCTATGTGAAAAAGTTACACCTCAGGACCTTTTTGAATCTATCTTCTCTCACCTTAAACCTATACCCTGTAGTTCTGAATTCCTTAAGGAAATAGACCTTGGCTATTCACCCTATACATGCCCCTCATGATTTATTTTACCTGTAGAGGGCCACTCCTCAGCCTCAGATGCTCCAGGAAATATAGCCCCAGCCTATTCAGCCTCTTCCTGGAGATAAAATCCTCCAGTCCTGGCAACAACTTTGGAAATCTTTTCTGTGCCCTCTCAAATTTAATAGTATCTTTCCCATAGAATCATATTGCAGTATTCCAAAACTGGCCTCACCAATGTCTTGTACAGCCATAATGTGACATCTCACTTCCTGTACTCAATGCACTGACCAACGAAGGCAAGTATGCCAAACACCTTTTTTACCACCCTGTCTACCTGCGACTCCACTCAAGGAACTATGCACCTACACACCTAGGCCTTTTTATTTGACAACAGTCCCCAGGACGCTACCAGTAACTGTGTAAGTTGTGCCCTAGTTTGCGTTACCAAAATGCAACATCTCACATTTACCTGAATTAAACTCCATCTGCCACTCCTCGGCCTATTAGATCAAGGTTACTGTACTCTGAAATAGCCTTCTTCACTGTCTACTGATGAAAAGTAGTGGAAATATCACTGATTCTTGAGGCATATCGCGGGTCACAGACCTCCAGTCTGAGCAGTAACCCTATCCACCACCACTTGTCTCCTATCGTAAAGTCAATTGTATATCCAATTGGTTGGCTCCCCCAGATTTCATGTGATCTAACCTTGCCAAACAGTCTACCATGCAGGACCATGTCAAATGCCATGCTGAAGTCCATAAAGGCAACATCTACCACTCTGCCTTCTTCAATCTTCTTTGTCAGGTCTTCAAACAACTCAATCTAGTTAGTTCACTTGAGCAATCACAGCAGCCCCATAGCCATTTGAGTGCTCATTGGTTGGAGGTAGAACTTTGGCCTCTCACCCTGGTGGGAGTCCCAAATGAATTCACTGGATGTTCTGCGATAATAGGATAAACAACTGCACCTCCCAGTTACGAACCATTTTAACTCCCCCTCCCATTCCGCAGACGACATGTCCATCCTGGGCTTCCTGCAATGCCACAACCATGCCACCTGAAGGTTACAGGAACAGCAACTCATGTTCTGCTTGGGAACCCTGAAGCCCAATGGTATCAATGTGGATTTCACAAGCTTCAAAATCTCCCTCCCTCTACCGCATCCTAAAACAAGCCCAGCTTATCCCCACCTCCCTAACCTCTTCTTCCTCTCACCTATCCCCTCCTCCCACCTCAAGCTGCACCCACATTTCCTACCTACTAACCTCATCCTGCCCCCTTAACCTGTCCGCCCTTTCTGGACTGACCTATCCCCTCCCTAATTCCCTACCTACACTCACCTCTACTGGCTCCATCCCTGCCCCTTTAACTTGTCTGTCTCCTCTCCACCTATCTTCTCCTCTATCCATCTTCGATCCACCTCCCCCTCTCTCCCTATCTATTTCAGATCCCCCTTCCCCTCCCCTATTTCTGATGAAGGGCCTAGGCTCGAAACATCAGCTTTCCTGCTCCTAAGATGCTGCTTGGCCTGATGTGTTCATCCAGCTCTACACCTTGATATGACTGGATGTTCTGTCTGTCATCTCTGCAGTGCCACTGGAAGCAGTGGTCAAAATCGGGACTGCAAACAGAACCTCCCACCCCCACCCCCACCTGAGGGATTTACATTCCATCAGGCAAGTGGACATAGGGTTTGTGTTTGTATGTGTGGGGGCTCACAAGGAGGGAGGGAATGTAAGGCCCAGTAAGGGAGGAGAGTAGAGGGGTGTCTTGGGGGTGGTAATTTCCCCAACAACAGCCCAACCCACTCCCCATCTTGCTAAAGGATTAATGAGTGATAGCACAGAGGTATACAGCCGGGAAGGAATTGCCCTAGGGCACTCGACTGCACCACATCTCATGGCATCAGGCCAAACATGGGCAAATGGACTGCTTGCTGACCAACAGCCTACACTGCCCTAGCTCCCCCCATCCTCTTCCATGTTGAACACTGGCTGGACACGGTGGGGTCAGATCTCTTGTCACTAGATTTAGAGGATGCTGCGATGGAAACGAAATTACTCTAAGCGTAACCAATGCCCTAACACTAACGCTATTTCACCTCTGGTCATACACCTAACCCTAATCCTAGCCCTAAATTTAATGCTAGCCCTGGCCCCAATCCTAAACCTAGCCCTAAACCTCATCCTAACTCTAACCTGAAACATTACCTTATCCCTAACCTTAGTGCGAACCCGAATCCCAACACTAATCCTAACAATAACCCAAAACCATAATTTAACCCTAAACTCTCTTCCTAACTCGAAGCCTGAAACTAATCCTAAACTTTATCCTAATCCTAACCCAAACCCTTATCCAAACACTAACCCTAACCAAAACCTTAATCCTAAATCTAACAGTAAACATAAAGCTAACCATAACACAATCCCTAATCCAAACCCTAATTCAAATCCTAACCCTAAACCTAGCCTGAATCCAAACACTAACTCTATCTTTAACCTAACCTGAACCTTCACCCTAACTCTAATCCTAATCCTAACCTTAACCTTAAACCTAATTTTCAATTTAACCCTATGCCTAAACCTAACCTTAACCCGATATCTAGCCCTAATTCTGATCCAAAATCTACCCCTGACCCAAATTTAACCCTTGCCCTAACCCAAGTCTATCCTTATTCCCTAACTCTACGCTAACCATAAACATAACTCTGATCATAATCACAACCCTAATCCTAACTGTAAACCGAATCTAACCCTAATGATAGCTGTAACCCAAATCTAAGCCTAACATTTACACCAACACAATTCTAACCATAACCATGACATTAATCCTAATCCTAACCCTAGCCCAATCGTAACCCTAATCCTAAACCTAAACCTAACCCAAAGTCTAGCCTTTGCCTTAACTCTAACCCCTATAAACATAACCCTAATCCTTGCACTAACCTTGGCCCAAACCTAAACCTAAACCTAGCTGTAACCCTAACCCTAATCTTGCTCCTAACCCTAATACCAATTTTAAGACTAGCCCTGAATCTAATTTGAACTTTAACCCTATTGCAGTGCTTTGAAGTACCTGCTGTATTACTGTCTGTAGGAGCACAAATCCAGTGCTGTGTGGAGGCGCTGGTGTTGGATTGGGGTGGACAAGGTCAGAAATCACACAACACCAGGTTACAGGCTAAAATAACAAAGTTTGGAGCTGGATGAACACAGCAGGCCAAGCAGCTTCTTCAGAGCCCAAAAGCTGACGTTTTGGGCTAGACCCTTCATCAGAAAAGGGGGATGGGGAGAGGGGGTTCTGAAATAAATAGGGAGAGAGGGGGAGGTGACCGAAGATGGATAGAGGAGAAGATAGGTGGAGAGGAGAGTATAGGTGGGGAGGTAAGGAGGAGATAGGTCAGTTCAGGGAGGACGGACAGGTCAAGGGGGAGGGATGAGGTTAGTAGGTAGGAAATGGAGGTGGGGCTTGAGGTGGGAGGAGGGGATAGGTGAGAGGAAGAACAGGGGGAGGCAGGGATGAGCTGGGCTGGTTTTGGGATGCAGTCAGGGGGAGGAGAGATTTTGAAGCTTGTGAAATCCATATTGATACCATTGGGCTGCAGGGTTCCCAAGCAGAATATGAGTTGCTGTTCCTGCAACCTTCGGATGGCATCATTATGGCACTGCAGGAGGCCCAGGATGGATATTTTGTCTGCAGAATGGGAGGGGGAGTTAAAATGGTTCACGAATGGGAGGTGCAGTTGTTTATTGCGAACTGCGCATAGGTGTTCTGCAAAGCGGTCCCCTAACCTCCACTTGGTTTCCCCAACGTAGAGGAAGCCAAAACGGGTACAGCAGAATGCAGTATACCACATTGGCGGATGTGTAGGTGAACATCTACTTGATGTGGAAACTCATCTTGGGGCCTGGGATGGGGGCAAGGGAGGAGGTGTGGGGGCAAGTTTGCACTTCCTGCAGTTGCAGGGGCAAGTGCCAGGTTGAGCAGACAAGGGAGTCACTGAGAGAGTGAGCTCTCCGGAAGGCAGACAAGGGTGGGGATAGAAAAATGTCTTTAGTGGTGGGGTCGGATTATAGATGGCGGAAGTGTTGGAGGAGGATGCGTTGTATGTGGAGGTTGGTGGGGTGGTATGTGAGGACGAGGGGGATTCTCTTTTGGCCGTTATTGTGGGGGCGGGGTGTGAGGGATGAGTTGCAGGAAATGCAGGAGACTCGGTCAAGGGTGATCTCAGCCACTGTTGGGGGGGAAATTGCAGTTCGTGAAGAACGAGGACTTCTGGTACGTATGGGAGTGGAATGCCTCATCCTGGGAGCAGATGCGGCGGAGGTGAAGGAATTGGGAATAGGGGATGGAATTTTTGCAGGAAGGTGGGTGGGAGGAGGTGTATTCCAGGTAGCTGTGGGAGTCGGTGGGCTTGAAATGTTCATTGGTTTCTAGGTGTTTGGCTGAGATAGAGACAGAGAGGTCCAGGAAGGTGAAGAATGTGTTGGAGATGGTCCAGGTGAACTTGTGGTTGGGATGGAAGGTGTTGGGGAAGTGGATGAACTGTTCGAGTTCCTCTTGGGAGCACGAGGCGGCGCCGATACAGTCATCAATGTAACGGAGGAAGAGGTGGGGTTTAGGGCTGGTATAGGTGCGGAAGAGGGACTGTTCCACGTAACCTACAAAGAGGCAGGCATAGCTTGGGCCCATGCGGGTACCCATTGGCCAACCCTTTTGTCTGTAGGAAGTGGGAGAAATTGAAAGAGAATTTGTTGAGGGTGCGGACGAGTTCGGCCAGGCGGATGAGGGTGTCGGTTGATGAGGGAGACTGGTTGGGCCTGCGGGACAGGAAGAAGCGGAGTACCTTTAGGCCATTTGCATGGGGAATACAGGTGTATAGGGACTGGACGCCCATGGTGAAAATGAAGTGTTGGGGACAGGGGAATTGGAAGCTCTGGAGGAGGTGGAGGGGGTGGGTGGTGTCACGGACGTAGGTAGGGAGTCCCTGGACCAAGGGGGCGAAGATGGAGTCCGGATAGGTGGAGATGAGTTCAGTGGGGCAGGAGCAGGTGGAGACAATGGGTCGGCCAGGGCAGGCAGGTTTGTGGATTTTGGGAAGGAGATAGAAGCGGGCAGTGCGGGTTTGGGGAACAATGAGTTTTGAGGCTGTGGGTGGGAGGTCATTGAGGTGAGGAGGTTGTGAATGGTTTGGGAGATGATGGTTTGGTGTTCGGGGGTGAGGTCATGATCCAGGAGGTGGTAGGAGGAAGTTTCAGAGAGTTGGTGTCTGGCCTTGGCGATGTAGACGTCAGTGCACCATACTACAACTGCGCTTCCCTTGTCTGCGGGTTTGATGGTGAGGTTGGGATTGGAACGGAGGGCTGCACGTTCTGCAGGGGAGAGGTTGGAGTGGGTGAGAGGGGTGGAGAGGTTGAGGCGATTGGTATCTCGATTGCAGTTGGAGATGAAGAGGTTGAGGGAGGGTAGGAGGCCTTGGGATGGTGTCCAGGAGGAGGACTTGCGTTGGAGACAGGTGAAGGGGTCAGGGTTCGGCTCACGGTTAGAGAAGTAGGCGTGGAGGTGAAAGCGGCAGAAAAACTGCTCAATGTCCAGTCTAACAGGTTTATTTGAAAACACAAGCTTTCTGAGTCTTACTCCTTGTTCAGGGATTAGTTGCCAATCAGACACTAATAGCCAGGTTTGGTGCCCACGAGGGCCGCCTCAACCAGGATCTTTGATTCATGTACCCCCTACCACACTATCCGCTCTTTCTCTCTCTCTCTCTCTCTCCCTCTAACACACGCACACGCACACACACACACACACACACACACACACACACACACACACACACACACACACACACACACACACACACACAGACACACACACACACAGATCTATGGGGTCAATTTGTATTTGCAGATAATTTCTATTTTGTTCAAAAAGCCCACAATTTATACAATCAGACAATGTAGCGGTTTAGAAATTCCTACTTTAGAAATAAAAGTAGTCTGACTTCAAACCAAAATACAGATTCTAAACAAAGCGTCATACCTAACATGCATTGTCTGATCTAAAATGTCACCACTTCTTTACACTGATAAAACCTTTAGTTCTCTCAGGACAGTAACTTGAAAGGAATTCAGGGATTTACACATACATGGATGTGAGTTTGCTTGCTGAGCTGTGAGGTTAGTTTTCAGACGTTTCGTCACCTTTTTTGTTATTTGAAAAAATATACTTTATTCATAAGATGTACAAAAAATAAAACGTATTTATACACCTACCCAGTCATGCAAGCTGCTCCGGGTTACCCAGGTGGTACATACACCAACTAAAGGAAAAAAACAAAGAAGAAATAAAACAAAGCAAAGAAAATACCCCGGCAGTCGTCACCCCGCACAGTCCCAGTTGGCCCCCTGACCAGTTGGGGAAGGCGCCAGCTGGGCCCAGTTACCAGATAGGGCCCTTTTTGGTATTCTGGACGAGGGGTTTCATACCGTGGTCTTTCCCCACCGCGCCTTGGTGGCGGCTGCCCCAAGCTTTAGCATGTCCCTCAACACGTAGTCATGGACCTTGGAGTGCGCCAGTCTGCAACACTCGGTCGGGGTCAGTTCTTTCATCTGGCAGACCAGCATGTTGCGTCTTTCACTGCATTGATAGTCCTCCAGGCGCAGTTGATGTTGGTCTCCGTGTGCGTCCCGGGAAACAGCCCGTAGAGCACGGAGTCCCGCGTCACGGAGCTGCTCGGGACGAACCTCGACAAATATCACTGCATCCCTCTCCAGTCCTCCTGCGCATAGGCACACTCCAGAAGGAGGTGATTGACAGTCTCGTCCCCCCCGCAGCCACCTCGAGGGCAGCGTGCGGTGGCGCAGAGATTCTGGGCATGGGACGGTCCAACTACTCGGAGCGTTCCGCGGCAACGAGGCCAGGACCATCCTTCGCAACACCAGGGACAGGTAGACTCTTAGTAAGCAGTGACACTTGGTGTTTGCGTACTGAGGATCTATGCACAGCTTGATGCAGCCGCACACAAAGGTAGCCATCAGGGCGAGGGTGGCGTTCGGTACGCCCTTTCCCCCATTTCCCAGGTCTTTGTACATGGTGTCCCTGTGGACCCGGTCCATCCTTGACCCCCAAATGAAGTGGAAGATGGCCCGGGTGACCGCAGCGGCGCAGGTCCAGGGAATAGGCCAGGCCTGCGCCACATACAACAGTACCGAAAGCCCCTCGCACCTGACAACCAGGTTCTTACCGGCAATGGAGGTGGATCGGAGCGTCCACCTGCCCAGCTTCTGCTTCAGTTTGGTGATACGCTCCTCCCAAGTCTTAGTGCACGCCCCAGCTCCAACGAACCAAACACCCAGCACCTTCAAGTAGTCTGTCCTGACAGTGAAGGGGATGAAGGAGCAGTCGTCCCAGTTCCCGAAGAACATGGCCTCGCTCTTACCCCTATTGACTTTGGCACCCGAGGCCAGTTTAAACTGGCCGCAGATGTCCAACAGCCTACTCAACGACTGACGATCGGTGCAGAAGACGGCGACATCGTCCATGTACAGGGAGGTCTTGACCTGAAGGCCTCCGCTGCCTGGGATAGTCACGCCCTTCAGGCTCACGTCCTTCCTGATGGATGCGGTGAAGGACTCCACACAGCACACGAACAAGGCAGGAGAGAGCGGGCAGCCCTGCCTGACTCCAGATCTGACGGGAAAACTGTCCGATTCCCACCCGCTGATCGAGACTGCGCTAACGATGTTGGCGTAGAGCAGCCGGATCCAATTGCGGATGCCCTCCCCTAACCCCAATTTGGAGAGGACGTCCCTCATGTAATCATGAGAGACCCTGTCGAAGGCCTTTTCCTGGTCCAGGCTGATGAGGCAGGTGACCACCCGCCTGTCCTGCACGTAGGCGATTGTATCCCTGATGAGCGCGAGGTTCTCAGCGATCTTCCTGCCCGGCACAGCACAGGTTTGGTCAGGGTGAATCACTGACTCCAGGACAGACCTGACCCGGTTGGCTATGACCTTGGCCAGGATTTTGTAGTCCACGTTCAATAGAGAAATAGGACGCCAATTCTTAATTTCTTCCCTCTCCCCCTTCCTCTTGTAAATGAGGGTGATGATGCCCTTCCTCGTGGACTTGCACATTTCCCCTGCCCGAAGCGCACTATCGTACACCTCCAGCAGGTCCTGGCTGACCAGTCCCCACAGAGCAGAATACAGCTCGACCGGTAAGCCGTCGCTCCTGGGAGTCCTATTCCTCTCCAAGGACTTGAGGGCTCTGGTCAGCTCGTCCAGGGATATTGGCCGGTCCAGCCACTCCCTTGTGCCGTCGTCTAAGACCTCCGTGATAGACGACAGGAATGAATCGGAGGCCATGCTGTCCGTGGGCTTCGTGTCGTACAGTCTGGCATAGAAGGATCTGCTGATCCTCAAAATGTCGGGCCGAGACGACGTCACCGAGTCATCGTCCTCCTTCAGCTGGCAAAGCACAAAGCTCTCTTTGTGCACCTTCTGAAAGAAGGAACGCGAGCACGTCTCGTCCTGCTCCATGGAACGGACACTGGACCGGAAGATTATTCTGGAAGCCTCCGCGGCGAAGAGCGAGGCTTGCTGGCCCCTCACCTCGCGGAGGTCCTCCCCGCCTCTCTCTTGCCTTCAAGATGTGTGCACATGTTGGCCTACCTGACCACCATCAAGGCGGACCTCCTGTTTCTGCAGGAGTGTGGGATACCGTACCTCGGCAGGTACGGGAAATGGTCCGGCGCCTGGACATGTGGGCTTTTGATCTGGGGGGGGGTAACAACTGTCGCTCCTCGGGCCTGGCTATTCTGCTGCGGGGGCGCAACTTCACCATCTCTCAAGTTCAGGAGGTGGTGGGGGGGCGCCTCCTAGTGGCTGACATCACCTACAGGAACGCTCCCCTGAGGCTGATCAACGTGTACGCCCCAGCGGTACGGAGTGAGCGGTTGGCCGTCCTGCAGGGGCTTCCACCCCTGCTGGCTACGTCCAGGCCGGTCATCCTAGGCGGAGACTTCAACTGCATCATTGATGCAGATGGAAGATCCGGCGTGGGGACAGCGGGTGGGGGGAGTCAATTGGACGTCACGTCCAGATTCCTGATGAGCACGGTGAAGGATGCCAAGCTGCTCGACGTCTTCAGCACCCCTGCAGACAGAGCGCAGCAGAGGTACACCTGGTCGCGGCCAGACGGGTCTATCCGCTCAAGGATAGACTTCCTGTTTGTGTCACGGACGTTCTCGGTCAGGCCCACCGGCGTCGAGCCGGTGTTCTTCTCTGACCACTGCCTCCTGCTCGCCGACTGTCACTTACAGAACGACCAGCCAGCCGGCAAGGGGACGTGGAAGCTCAGCACGACTCTGTTGACCCCACAGAACGTCGAGGAGCTTAAGAGGGAGTACGCCGGTTGGAGAACCGTGAAACTCCTCTTTGAGTCTCCAGGCGACTGGTGGGAGATGGTGAAGGAGAACATCAAGAGGTTCTTTGTCCTCAAGGGTGTTTGGAAGGCAAGAGGGAGGCGGGGAAAGCCATCGCGACTCCAGAAAAGGGTGCAGAACCTACTCCTTCTGCAGTTGATGGGGGTCGATGTCACGGAGGACCTCCGCAAGGTGAGGGGCCAGCAAGCCTCGCTCTTCGCCGCGGAGGCCTCCCGGATAATCTTCCGGTCCAGGGTCCACTCCGTGGAGCAGGACGAGACGTGCTCGCATTTCTTCTTTCAGAAGGTGCACAAAGAGAGCTCTGTGCTTAGCCGGCTGAAGGAGGACGACGGCTCGGTGACGTCGTCTTGGCCCGACATTTTGAGGATCAGCAGATCCTTCTATGCCGGACTGTACGACACGAAGTCCACGGGCAGCACTGCCTCCAAGTCGTTCCTGTCGTCTATCACGGAGGTCTTAGACAACGGCACGAGGGAGTGGCTGGACTAGCCGATATCCCTGGACGAGCTGACCAGAGCCCTCAAGTCCTTGGAGAGGAATAGGACTCCCGGAAGCGACGGCTTACCGGTCGAGCTGTGTTCCGCTCTGTGGGGCCTGGTCGGCCAGAACCTGCTGGAGGTGTACGATAGTGCGCTTCGGGCAGGGGAAATGTGCAAGTCCATGAGGTAGGGCATCATCACCCTCATTTACAAGAGGAAGGGGGAGAGGGAAGAAATTAAGAATTGGCGTCCCATTTCACTTTTGAACATGGACTACAAAATCCTGGCCAAGGTCATAGCCAACCGGGTCAGGTCTGTCCTGGAGTCAGTGATTCACCCTGACCAAACGTGTGCTGTGCCGGGCAGGAAGATCGCTGAGAGCCTCGCGCTCATCAGGGATACGATCGCCTACGTACAGGACAGGCGGGTGGACACCTGCCTCGTCAGCCTGGACCAGGAGAAGGCCTTCGACAGGGTCTCTCATGCTTACATGAGGGACGTCCTCTCCAAATTGGGGTTCGGGGAGGGCATCCGCAATTGGATCCAGCTGCTCTACGCCAACATCGTTAGCGCTGTCTCGATCAGTGGGTGGGAATCGGACAGTTTTCCCGTCAGATCTGGAGTCAGGCAGGGCTGCCCGCTCACTCCTGCCTTGTTCGTGTGCTGTGTGGAGCCCTTCGCCGCCTCCATCAGGAAGGACGTGAGCCTGAAGGGCGTGACTATCCCAGGCAGCGGAGGGCTTCAGGTCAAGACCTCCCTGTACATGGACGATGTCGCCGTCTTCTGCACCGATCGTCGGTCGGTGAGTAGACTATTGAACATCTGCGGCCAGTTTGAACTGGCCTCGGGTGCCAAAGTCAATAGGGGTAAGAGCGAGGTCATGTTCTTCGGGAACTGGGACGACCGCTCCTTTATCCCCTTCACCGCCAGGACAGACTACCTGAAGGTGCTGGATGTTTGGTTTGGTGGAGCTGGGGCGTGCACTAAGACTTGGGAGGAGCGTATCACCAAATTGAAGCAGAAGCTGGGCAGGTGGACGCTCCGATCCCCCTCCATCGCCGGTAAGAACCTGGTTGTCAGGTGCGAGGGGCTTTCGGTACTGTTGTATGTGGCGCAGGCCTGGCCTATTCCCTGGACCTGCGCCGCTGCGGTCACCCGGGCCATCATCCACTTCATTTGGGGGCCGAGGATGGACCGGGTCAGCAGGGACACCATGTACAAAGACCTGGGAAATGGGGGAAAGGTCATACCGGACGCCACCCTCGCCCTGATGGCTACCTTTGTGTGCAGCTGCATCAAGCTGTGCGTAGATCCTCAGTACGCAAACACCAAGTGTCACTACTTACTGAGGTTCTACCTGTCCCCGGTGTTGCGAAGGATGGGCCTGGCCTCGTTGCCGCAGAACGCTCTGAGTAGTTGGACCGTTCCGTACCACCTGTCCTTCGTGGAGAAATTTTTGAAAGGAAACACCTTGACCACAAGGCCGTCAGGCAGTGGTCAGCACGTAGTATCCTCGGGACCCTTCAGGAAAAGGAGAGGGTGGATCCCGTCGTGTGGTTCCCCACGCAGACTGCCAAAGTCGTTTGGCAGAATGCCTCATCGCCAGAACTTTCAAACAAGCACAAGGACATTGCTTGGCTGCGGTGAGAGGGGCTCTGCCAATGAGATCCTTTATGCATGCCCGGAATCTCTGCGCCACCGCACGCTGCCCTCGAGGTGGCTGTGGGGCGGACGAGACTGTTGATCACCTCCTTCTGGAGTGTGCCTATGCGCAGGAGGTCTGGAGGGGGATGCAGTGGTATTTGTCGAGGTTCGTCCCGAGCAGCTCCATGACGCGGGACTCCGTGCTCTACGGGCTGTTTCCGGGGACGCACACAGAGACCAATATCAACTGCGCCTGGAGGACCATCAATGCAGTGAAAGACACTCTTTGGTCTGCCCGCAACTTGCTGGTCTGCCAGCTGAAAGAACTGACCCCGACTGAGTGTTGCAGACTGGCACACTCCAAGGTCCAGGACTACGTGCTGAGGGACGCGCTAAAGCTTGGCGCAGCCGCCGCCAAGGCGCGGTGGGGAAAGACCACAGTATGAACCCCCTCGTCCAGAATAGGGAAAAGAACCCTATCTGGTAACTGGGCCCAGCTGGCGCATTCCCCAACTGGTCAGGGGGCCAACTGGGACTGTGCGGGGTGACGACTGCCGGGGTGGTTTCTTTGCTTTGTTTTTTTTTTCTCTCTGTTTTATGTTTTCCTTTAGTTGGTGTACATACCCCCTGGGTAACCCGGAGTGGCTTGCATGACTGGGTAGGTGTATAAATGTTTTATTTTTTGTACATTCTATGAATAAAGTATATTTTTTCAAATAAAAAAAAGGTGATGAAACATCTGAAAACTAACCTTCCAGCTCAGCGAGCAAACTCACATCCGGAGCCTCAACCTGAGCTACAAATCTTCTCAAAACTCGCTTACGCATACATTTATCAATTAAAACTTTCTAACTGATAACGATTTAACAACCTCTCTGATGAAGGGTCTAGGCCTGAAACGTCAGCTTTTGTGCTCCTGAGATGCTGCTTGGCCTGCTGTGTTCATCCAGCCTCACATTTTATTAACTTGGATTCTCCAGCATCTGCAGTTCCCATTATCTCTAACAACATCTTTGGTTTGTTTTGTACATCCTTATCAGTGGTCTTTGATCTTTTACTTATAAATTCTGTGTCTGATACTACCACTCTCACTAACACCTGAAGAAGTAGTAAAACTCTGAAAGCTTGTGTATTCAAATAAAACTGTTGGGCTACAACCTGGTGTTGTGATTTCTGGCCTTGTAGATCATGTGTTGTGTTTGAGGCTCTTAGCCCTTGCAGTAATTTGCCCAGCGGGCTGCAAACCAAGTTGGTACAGTGAGGACGTGATTAATTTCATTGTCAATACTTGTTTTCATCAAGAGAAGCCTCCTATGTTACAGAAAACATAGCCCACAATTTCACTTTTCATCCTCATTTACAGGGCAAGAGTTGGAGTGGTCTCTGAGAAATGGTTACAAGAAATATAGGACGGAGATGAGGAGAAATATCTTCACCCAAGAGAGTGGTGATCCTCTGCCACAGAAAGCGATTGAAACCAAAACATTGAATGAATTTAAGATGTTCTTACAGCCAAAGAAATCAAAGGATAGGGTGAGAAAGTGGGACTAGGAAACAGAGTTTAATGATCAAACATGATTATATTGAATGGTATAGCAAGGTTGAAGCGCAGAGTCACCTACTCCTGCTCCTATTTTCTGTGTTGCCGTGTAAAATTTTAGCTTTTTGTATTTAGTGATGAGAGCACATACACAATACCAAGCGCAGTTTTGGTCTCCTTATTTACGGAAGGATTGGACGTAGTTCAGAGGAGTTTTTCTGGATTGATACCTGGAATTAGTGGGTTGTCCCATGAGGGTAGGTTGGACAGGCTGGGCTTGTTTCCACTGGAGTTAGAAAAGTGAGGGGTGATTTGATTGAAGTGTATAACATCCTGTATGGTTATAAGATGGACATGGAATAGAAAGTTTCTCTTAACACGGGGCAGCATAATGGCTCGGTGGTTAGCACTGCTACATCACAGCACAAGGGATTTGAGTTTGAATCCAGTCTTGGGTGACTATCTGTGTGGAGTTTTCAGGTTCTCCCCATGTCTCTCTGCTTTGCTGCAGGTATTCTGGTTTCCTCCCTCAGTCCAACGATGTGCAGGTTAGGTGGATTGGCTATGCTAAATTGCCCATAATGTCCAGGAATATGCAGACTAGATGAATTAATAGATAAATGCAGGGTTATAGGGTTAGGGTAGGGGCTGTGTCTGGGGGGAGTGGGGTATGCTTTTCAGAGGATTGGTGGGGACTCGATAGGCTGAATGGTCTGTCTTCCAACAGTAGGGGTGTCAAAATTAACATACAATTCATCAGGAACTTGATAGGGTAGATCTGGAGAGATTATTTGCCCTTATGGGAGAATCTAGATCCAAAGGGTATCATCTCACAAGAAGGGGTTCCTCAGTTAGACCAGAGATGAGGAGGGCTCTTCTTCTCTCCGATGGTAGTGAATCTGTGGAATTCTTTGTTGCAGAGACATCTTGAGGGCTTGGTCATTAAATATATTCCAGGTTGAGAGAGAGCTATGCTTTTAACCAGCCAGGCAGCTGTGGAGCTTTCAAACTGTCTGCCTTAAAGGAGAGTGGAGGTGATGTCACTGAATCTTTTAGAAACAGAGGTGGGTGGATTCTTGTTAGGCAGTGAATCGAGGGCTATTGGGGGTAGATGGAAATGTGAAA
The DNA here is from genome assembly GCF_030684315.1 of Stegostoma tigrinum. NCBI lineage: Eukaryota > Metazoa > Chordata > Chondrichthyes > Orectolobiformes > Stegostomatidae > Stegostoma > Stegostoma tigrinum. The sequence continues at coordinate 88,420,041 of NC_081363.1, forward strand.
TTCTAAACAGATCAATGTGATCTTATTGAATCATGAAGCAGCCTTGATGGGCTGAATGATTTCCTGCTTTCTTAATTTGTCATGAAGTTCATTTGTTTTGCCATCTATGTGGTGAACACCCCATTTTCTGATCTGCTACTGAAAAAGGGCTTGCCACGGACCTGCAGCTGAGTTTCTGAGTGAGCCTATATAAGCAGCCCTATATGCTGGATCTTTGGCGCTGAGGATGGCCAAATTTCGGTTTGGGCTTGAGGGTGGAGTGGGTGAAACAGAAACATGTATGTTATTGTTTTGCTCATTTCATAAGATGTGGGTGTCACCACCTGAACCTGCCTTTACCACCCATCCCTAGCTGCTCATTGAGAAGGTGGTGTGGAGAAGATCTGTAGGTTATCTGTGAATCATTTGGAGGCTGATGTAGGATTGCAAGCGGCAGAGTACGGGCGGGGAGGGGTAAGATTAAGAGAATTGGGGTACTGTCAAACAGCAGACAAGTGAGAATGAAGATTCTGTTTCTCACAGGTTTATAACAGATTAGTAATGTGAAGGCAAATCTTATCTGCACCATTGCTATCTGTTAGTATGCACTGACCCTTCCCTTCCTTCCTGCCTGTCTGAATCTGGCCAAGGATCAGCATTTCGCAATCTGTTCTGCACCGACTGTGGGTTCCGTGTGCAATTGGGTGGGTCCATTCTTACGTGTGCAAAGAAGAACTGCGGAAATATAAAACCAGCCTTCTGTTTCAGAGCCGGAGAATTCGAGTCGAGGCACGAGTGAGTGTGAAGGTGTAGACACTCCAAATTAAACATGCCTAAATGTCCCAGGTGTGCAAAGGAGGTGTATTTTGGTGAGGAATCTAACAATCTTATTTACTTTGTAAAATATCTTTGTTTAAATTTATGACTTTCTCAAACTTTGTAAGGAGGATGCATTCTCCACTTGTCTGTGTCCTGTGCCACTTGTTGATGACGGGGATCGCACGTTTAATGGGAAGTGGTTCTGTTGAAGTGTCCAGTTGTGTTTTTCTTGTTTAGAAATGCTGTTTTTTCCCCTCGGGACTGGGACACTGGCTCCCTTCACCTTTCTGGGCTCTCCGTTTTGATTCCGTTTGAAGATGGCGTTAAAAACTTAGAAAAAGATCCGGTCAAAATTTTTTTTAGAAAAAGAGTTGATAAAATCTGTCCCCGAAACGTCAGCTTTTGTTCTCCTGAGATGCTGCTTGGCCTGCTGTGTTCATCAAGCTTCACACTTTGTTATCTTGATAAAATCTGTTCTGTTCGGCGGGGTGTTTACAGGATGCGACATTTCGCTTCCTCTCTGAGTGACTGAGCGAAAGCAGCGCAGAGAAAGCAGTGCAGGTTCTCTGACATCTGGAAGTGCAAGATGTGACAGGCCATCGTAACAGCTCTCTCTTCGGATCATTCATGAAGCGCTCAAGGTAGAAGGCATACTGCACATGTGAGACTGCATGATTTAACCTTCATGTTAAGGTCCACTTGGTTAAGTCGTTGCTCAAATTATTGCTATATGCACCCAGACTCTCCTGGACCACAGTTTGATGATTTATTCTTAAGGTAACTGTCAAAACTAATCCAAGTCAATCTGACTTGAATTTTGAAACTTTGACTTTTTTGTCCGCGCCGCCTCTTTATCCCTTCTGCAACACTACAGTTTTCAGCGTTTCCAATTCTGATCTCTGTGAATCCCTGATTTTAATTACTTCGTCATCACTTCAGCTTCTGGGGATCTAAGCTCCCTCTGCCTGTCTCTTACCTTCCTCCTTTCAAACAAACACTCTTTCCCCCGACCAACTATATCTGTTTTTATCCCTTTTCTGGTTACAGCCCTGTATAAGGTTTTTGGACATTATTCCTCGGTTAAAAAGAGATGATGCAATTACAACTTCTTGCTGACATGGGGTACTATTGTCATCTTGTTTGTGGTTATTAATATTTAAAGAAGAAATTAGAAGAGCCTGCACTTGACTGACAAAATTATACCAGAATATTTTGTTTTAAGGACACAAAGAAATTTCATCATTTATCAAAAAGAACTAAAAGTAAACTGTTATCTTATCAGAATACTGATTATAAGGTATAGACTCAAACAAACCCAGGCTTACTGCTGTCTGAGTTAAGAGGTTTTCTTCATATCAGTCCTAAATGACATACTCTGCATCCTTAGATTGTGACCCCCAGTCCTGGAGTCCCTGATCATTGGGAATATCTTTCCTGTGTTTACCCAGCCTAGACTTGTTAAAGGTTACAGGTTTCTGTCAGATACCCCCTCATTCTTCTCAACTCCAGTGAATATAGTTCTAACCCATCCAATTGCTCTTCATACATCAATTCTTACATCCTAGGAATCAGTTTGGTAAGCCTTCAATGCACTCCCTCCATAGCCAGAACAACCTTCCTCAGAGAAGGCAATCAAAACTGCACACAATACTCTAGCTATGGTCTCACCAAGGCCTTGTACAATTGCAGTAAGATGTCCCCTGCTCCTGTCTCCATTTCCTGAGCGTGAGATGGCCCTTAACCTCCTGTCGTGCAAAAAAGGTTTGTTCTTCTCAAGGACTGAGCCTCTTTCAAAGTGAATACAACCTACCTGACAGAACCCCATTAACAGTTGACAGTTATTATGCGTGTAACAAACTTGTTTCAAAAGCTCCCGTTACATGGATTTTTTTGTCCATTTCACTATAAAGCGTTTTATGTTTGTCACTTTGGATTTATTTCTTCTAGCTGAGAAACTCTCGTACCAGGGAAAAGATTGGCACAAATCCTGTTTGAAATGTGGGAAGTGCAACAAAACCTTGACAGCTGGCTCTTTCTCTGAAGTAAGTCCTCTCTTAAATTTGCATCCTCTCACCGAGAAAAAGGACCAATTATTGTCTCCTTCCAATTTTAAAAGATGCTCGCTTTGTGTTGCAGCACGATGGGCAGCCTTACTGTACCACACCATGCTACGGAGCTCTCTTTGGGCCAAAAGGTGAGAAATCTAGTTTTCACATTTTAATGTTGACAAAAGTAAGTGAGTTGAATAAAGCAGAATAGGAATTCAAAAGGATGGAAACTACACATCAACTGTAAAGAGCCTTGTGCAGGCTGCTGTCAAGTGTGTTCAGAACGTTAGCCTGACATTGGAAGTTACAACACAATGATTCCAGTGATCAATGGGTTAACTTGTGAAAACTAGGTAAGCGCCTGAACAAGGGGAGCATGGCTATAAATTGCAGGCTATTAACACAGTGAAATCAGGAACACGCTTCATGCAGTGTAGAACTCCGTCCCTCAACCTTGTGCAATTTGGTGATTTGAAGACTGAATTGAGGGACTGCAAAAATCCTTATCTTTACAACATTGCAAAGAGCCCTTTGCAAAATATGCAACAGATCTATTCCCCAAAGCCTCCCAACCAACATTCCAAACTTCTTCTCAACCTTTTGAACACTTTTGAAGTTACAATGTAGGAAAAGTAGCAGCCAATTTTCACACAGCTGGATCTCACCCAAAGCGATGCAGTAATAGCCAAATGATCTTTTTTCACAAAGCTGGTTGCTGAAAAAATAGTGGCCAGGACACTGGAGAGAACCCCCCAATCATCCTTGAGATAGTGCCAGAGGCTCTTCTCCATCCACAGAAGGTAGAAGGGATGGGCTCTTGGTTGCACATCTTATCAAAAAGACAGACACAAGCTCCCAGGATACATGTGATCAAGATGGATTTTGATCTCTACCTAATCTGCAGTTGGTGATGCAGAAATCATTTGGGAAAAAAAATTAAGAAGTGGGAAAAGATGTATTTGACTGATCAGTGAGAAACTTCAAACTTGTTCGAGCTGTGTTCACTGGGAGTCAGATCCAGCTACGATTTCTTGGCCAGGTCTTGTGTGATGCACTGTAGCTATTCTCATTTCTGATGGTATCTTTCACTTCTTCCAGGGTTTGGACGTGGTGGGACCGAGAGCCACAAATTTTCTTAAACACAAGGTACAGCATATAGAGTAATAGTGAGTTCCTCTGTATTATATGTTGCAAATCAGTTAATAATGACAAGCATTTAATGGGCCTCTCAGTTCAACGTGAATTATATTTGGCAACAGTCCCCAATATGAAGATCTGAGCAGGTTCCAGATGTCCATTTTTCCAGCATTCTCCATAGGTAGTGACTGTCTATACTCTCCATCACACAGGTTGGCATTAGTGGCATTAACAAGGCACTAGCCTCGCCACAGTATCCAGGGCACAGTTGAGACTACTTCTGATACAGTTCTGGTACAGTATTGAAATACTGAACTGTTGGACCTCACTGACATATTACATGGCAGTGCTACTACCAGGCCACTTTTCTTGCAGGAGCTGTCACTTTGTATCGAATTGAATGCACATAGTATCTCTGCCTTGCCTTGTCTTTTAGCACAGATAGGTTGTCATATTTTACAGCAATGTGCAGGCAAGGGGGATTATGATAATTCAGAGAATTGGTCATTAAATGTGTGGCTTGCTACGCATTCCTCCTGACCTGAGACTTCACACTGACCTGGATGATTCTCTCGGATCAGACTGGCACTGTTTGACATAGTGCACAGCTGAGGTTTAAATATAGCACCCATGGTTGAAAGCCCAGGAACCGGTGAACGTTTTGCTGCTGCTGAACACCAGCTAGTGTGTGAGCAGTACTATGGAATGAGAGCAGCAGAGAATTGAATGAAGTAACTTACTTAAACTCTGAGAGAAACCCTCCATGAAACTGCCTGAAATTGACACTTCTGTGACCTTCAGTAACAATCAGCCCAATTTCATCTTTTATGTTGTTCTTTGTCTGATCTCTTTGTAAATCTCCACAATGTAAAGTAAACCCAAGTTTGTTTCTTATATAAAAAATCCCTCATTTAATGTAGAAATCCACATTTGTGCAAATATCAATACCTGCAGTGATTATTCCAAGTAGAATGCTGATGGTAATCCCCTTCTGTCTTTGGTGCTTAACATACACTGGCATCTAGTGACAGCGCATCTGTACTGCATCAAAGATTACACCGACCTGATTGTTTCATTGTAGCAGGTGGAACAACACAGAACTGTACAGCACAGGAATTAGCCCATTGGCCTAACTTGACGCCAAATGAATCTAATTCCTTCTGCCTGCCCTTGGTCCATATCTCTCCATATTCATGTGATTATCTAAAAGTCCCTTAAATGTGATGCAGTGGAGCTCTGAACAGTGCTGTAGACTAGATAAATGGGCATGGCACATAATGGAAGGATTAGACTTTAATAGGATGGAAGGGTCTTGGACAGGCTGTGGGCGAGATTTACCAGGTCAGAAAACAGGGAGAAATGAGCTCCATTTTGTGAAGATACAATTTCTCTCTTTTGGGCAGAAAAGGGACATTTAATAAAGGTTTTCAAAATCCAGAGTTAATTGAGGGAAAACAGTTTGCAATGACTGGGGCACTCAGTAACTAAAAGGCAGGTATTTGCAAAATAAACAAGTGGTAGTGCAGTAAGGGAGGAGAATTTTGTTGAAACCACGTTCCTGTCATCTGGGAACATGCCACCACAGTGACAGATTCCAGAGAGGTAATGGGTTAAATGCTTGGATGGAAAAAGAGGAAAGAAAGTGAATATTGAGAATCAGAGAACTGTGTCACAGGTGGAAGATCCACAATCTTACACAGTGCCTGGAAAACTTCGAACATTCCATTGATAAATGAGAGAGCAGACAATCATCAACTCAATGTAAAATAATCTACTCAATACAAAATCTTTCTCCCCTCTAGGTTTGCCATTTGCACTGACTGACCACAAGAGGTTGGAGAGGGAAGAGGGAGCTCAGAAGCTTGTTCGTGTATTCTCAGCCAGATTACAATAGCTCCTGGTATCTGGGGATTTGCATTTGTACACTCATGTAGAAGCTAACCTACAGGGTTTGAGAATGTTTGTTTGTACAGAGAATGAATAACCTGCCTCAATGTGTACATTTCTTTTCTGTAGGGGTTGCCACAGCATGAGTCTTGGGATATTGTTTGGGGCGGGGTTGAAATGGAGGAAGTGGGAGTTGGAGGATAATTCAACTAATGTCCAAAACATGGTGGGATCCTGGCAATGTCAGTGTAGCCTCAACTCCCCCCAATTACCAAGAATTACTTACTTGTCATCCTGATTGGCTGAGATGGTGGATGGACGAAAACTTGTTTCAAAGTCAGTCTGCAATCAACTTGTCATTTCCTTTCATATACACAATAAAGGAAGTTTGTTCTTGGAATTGTGTAGAGATGTCACTAGATTCTTTGTGGATCATCCTTAACTAAACCAGTGTGCTGGAAACCAAGCCCCACTGTGCCCAGAGTCATTGCAAAAGTTAAAGATTTTGGAAAGTACACAAAATTCCCGATTTCTCCATCTTTTAGACCCACGTTGACAGAAAACATGAACCAGGTTTCTGTGCTAAACAAGAATGACTATTTATTACAAATAAATAGATTCTAACTTCAGATAAACAATTATGAACCATTGACATGTAAGTCTAGGTTTTAAAACTCTAAACTACTTGTAAAGTCCTCCCTCTACATGCTCACTCAGACAGATTTAAAATACTTGGATGGGATGGTGGCGGGGAAGACTGGGAAGGCTGTTCACTGGCACTTCTTCACAAGGCTTGTTGAGATGATCCTTTTACTGCTCAGAATGCTGCTTCTCAATCTTCCTTCTCCAGGTACTTTCACTTGTTTGCAGAACGCTCAGGGTGATTGATTCACACTTACAAAAGTCTCTGATTTATTAATTAAAAAAAAAATCACAGCTTACAGCAACAGATGAGGGAAACTAAACTGGCTGTCTTTAGGCTTGAGATATTTAGTGCAAAGTAAAAACAGCTCTTTCCCTTCCAAAGGTCTGTTGGGTTCTGCCCTGAATATTTCATATTCCCAACCTGTTCATCCACGTAGGAGTCAAATTTGTTGAAAGGGATTAACCAGATCAAGCAAGTTGAGAGTTGAAAGAAAAATTGTATATAGGAGGCAAAAGTCAATGATAGCCCCAAAGACTGGATAAATTCAGCATCCAGCAAAAGAGGACTAAAAAAATATAGAAGAGAAAGTTATGAGGGAAAACTAGTGAGAAATAAAACAAACAGTAAGAGCTTCTTTAAATAGAGAAAGACAGAGGTCAAAGTAAACACAGGCTCCTTTTAAAAAAAATGAATCTGGGGAGATGGTCATGAGGAAATGGCAGAGGGTGTAAATATTTTGCATCAATGTTTACAGTGGAAGATACTTCAAACATCACTTTAATCCTAAAAAAAATGCAAGGAAGGAATTAAGTACCATCACTATCACTAGATAAACTAATAGGGAAGAGCAATTAAATCGCCTGGACCTGATGGCCTTCATTCGAAAAAAAGATTTAATTAGTGTCCTAGGTCTTTATGAATATTCATCAAATAGTCAGCATGACATGATGGAGTTCATGTAGTGTTTGTAACAGATAAGCAAAGATTGGCTACTAGAAAGAGATAACAAGGTGTTGAACTGAATAAACACAGCAGGCCAAGCAGCATCAGAGGAGCAGGAAAGCTGACGTTTCGGGCCTAGATGCTTCTTCAGAAAATAAGCCGCCTTCTTTCTGAAGAAGGGCCCAGGCCCGAAACGTCAGCTTTCCTGCTCCTCTGATGCTGCTTGGCCTGCTGTGTTCATCCTGCTCTACATCTTGTTATCTCAAATTCTCCAGCATCTGCAGTTCCTACTATCACTGGATACTATAATTTTGGATTTAAGTAAGGCAGATTTTAATGGGACGAGGCAGGAACTATCTATACTAAACTGGGATGTTCTGGTACAAGGTAAAACAACTGAGGAACAGTGGAGGGTGTTGAAACATTTAATGCTATACAGAAGCAGTTGGTACCCATGAGAACGGAAAAATCCCACCTCACTAAAACAGCCATGGACACCCAAGGAGGTAAGGGACAGATAAAATTAAAGAGCTTACAAAAAAGTGTAAAGAACAACACAGATTCCACAGCATAGGACAAATACAAACAAAGGGCCACAAAGCAGCTTACAGGAGTGGCTAAAAAGGATCATGAAAGGAAACTTGCAAGGACCATAGGAGGCAATGAGAAGACAATTTATAATATAAAAAAAGTGGCCAGTTAATAGGCCTACTGGCACACCGAAGGCTGGGAGTGGGCATACAGTCTATGACCATGGGGAAATAGCAGACATATTGAATGATTATTTTGCTTCAGTATTCACAACAGAAGAGGAGGATAGCTTGCTGGAAGTCCCAAAGAAATTAACAGAGGATCAGGGTCGGGGTGTAAATAAAATTAGCTTAAGTAAATCATCAATGGGGAAATTAGTAGAGCTGAAGAGTGACAAATACCTGGCTTCCATCCACAGGTGATAAAGGAGGTAGGATAGCACATTGCCAATGCCCTAACCTTATCTTTCAGAGATCCCTGGATTCAGGAGTTATACATCTGGATTGGAAATGTGTTCACATGCTCACTCTGTACCTTAAGAAAGGGTGATAAAGAGAAATCAGGGAATTACAGATGAGTTAACCTGACATCTATGGTTGGGAAATTACTGGAGTCTCTAATCAAGGATAGGGAAATTGATCATCTCAAAACATTTGTTAATCAGGTAGAGTCAGCATGGATTCACGAAGGGTACGTCATGCCTGACAAACTGTATAGAGGTGAGACAAAAGTGGGGATAGAAGTATGTTGATAAACATTGTTATTACGGACTTCCAGAAGATGTCTGATAATGTCCTACACAACAGGCTGTTAGCTAAGGTGGAAGCCCATGTAACTGAGGGAAAATTACTGACATGGAAAGGAAGTTGGTTGAGTGGCAGGAAACAGAGTCGGAATAATGGGTGGGCAAGATGTGGCTAGTGGTGTCCTGCAGGGATATGTATTGGGATATCAATTTTTCATAAATCAGAGTGGGGATAAAAAAGGGTCCTCCTCAGGAGGGCAGCTGGTGACTAATCGTTTTCCAGAAGCATCAGTGTTGGAACCACAATTTTTCACTTCATACATTGATGATTTAGATGAAGGGACTGACAGCATTCTGGCTAAGTTTGCAGATGACACAAAGGTAGGTGGATGGACAGATAGTACTGAGGAGGTGGGGAGGCTGCAGAAGGATTTGGACAAGTGGCAGATAGAATACAATGTGGGAAAGTGTGAGGTGCACTTGGTAGGAAGAATAGAGGCATAGATTATTTTATAAGTGGGGAGAAAATTCAGAAATCAAAGGACTTGGGAGTCCTAGTCCAAGATACTCAAGGTAAACTTGCAGATCAGTAGTTAGGAGGGCAAATACAATTGCATTTATTTTGAAGGCGTAAGTATAAAAGCAGGGGTGTACTTCTGAGGTTTTAGAAGGCTTTAGTCAGACCACATTTAGAATATTATGAACAACTCTGGGACTTATACTTCAGGAAGAATGTACTGTCCCTGCTGCAGGTCTAGAGGAGGTTTATGAGAATGATTCCTGGAATGAAAGGCTTGACATATGATGAATTCTGGCTCTATACTCAATGGAGTTTAGACATATTGAAGGGGAGGGGGTATCTATTTGAAATTTACAAAATGCTGAAAGGCCTGGATACAGTGGACCTTTTGAAGATGTTTCCATTAGCAGGATAGATCAGGACACGAGGGCACAGCCTTAGAGTAAAGGGTTGACCCTTTAGAACAGAGATAAGGAGAAACCTCCTCAGCCAGAGAGTGGTGAATCTATTGAATTCATTTCTACACAAGGTTGTGGAGGGTAGTGATTGAGGGTATTTAAGGTAGGTCTATCATTGCAAGTGCAGTGATGTCTGGCATCCTCTCCTCCATCAGGATGATGATCTGCAGGCCTGCACCTTTGTTTGCAGAGTTTTACTCTTGTTCTGCAACAACGCTAATGCACCTCTACTCATGATCTGTACAACACGAACAGGTAATTCACTGTGCTATATTGTTCACTCAGTAGGAGTAACAGTCACTCTGGATACCATGATGCAACTGCATGTCGATCTCAAAAAGTCAATGTGTGGCAAAGCTGGCTATCAACTGCAACCGTGAAATGTTAAATTGACAGGACAATGTCACTGAAAAAGGTCATTCTGTTTGTGAAGGGCCTATTAAGAACAGCCTTTTCCAAAGGATTGAAATAATCAAAAGGATTCTTTGCTTTTACTTTGTTAAAACAATCATGAAAAAAAAATGTTGAATTGATGCAAGTCTGAGAAATTAAGAAACATATATGTATTACTCATATGATTGTTTTTCTTTGCAAAGCCATGGTTTATACTTGAAGTTTCTTTTGGAAGAAACAACCCATTAAGTTACACATTAAATTAACTATATGGAGATTTAACAGCAGCTCCCAAAATTGTAATACTATCGTACTGTGCCTTTTGTCTGTATTGTAGTAACTAACAGAACTACAGGGAGATCTTTAACAATATCTAACCTAATGTGACACCACTAATCATTTGTGGCTTTATTCTATTGGATATTCACGTTACAAAAGTAATGTCGTACAAAATAATTAAGTGCACTACTAAACAAACAACGAATACATACAAATGGTAGTTTGTAACAGGCGTTCAAAGTAAAACCCTTAAGCTATTCTTTCGGTTGAAAACAACTTTTGCTCTCTGTTGCTAGTGGTCCTGTTTCAGACAGCAGCTATAAGGACAGCATTGAATGAAATTTCATTTTCAAAGATTAACAATATTTTGACCAAACAAAGTAATGAATCTAAATTGCTGTATGCAATGTTAAGGTTCATGCATAAATAGTGTTCCCATTGGAAAATATACATTTATACTTTCCAACGGGAACACTTCTAATGCATGAACCTTAACATTGTGTACAATGTTTGTAGTGACATTACTTTGTTCTGTTCGAGCAGCAGGTTATATTGCAGGAATGTGACTGAGTAGAGCTTTTCCTTAATCCCAATCCTTACAAATAAATAGCCATAATGCTATTTCATTATAGCTGTATGTCTATGTCAAGCAGCGGTTGGTTAGTTCAACTGGCTAGATGACTAGACTGGTGTGTAAAATAAGGCCAACAGTGCAGGTTCAATCTTTATGTTGGCTGTAGTAGCTTAAAGAAAGCTGGTCTCCTACTTTTCTACACTCTTATGTGGTGGTTACCCTAATCGATACATAATCAATTGTCTCTATCTGAAACATAACAGAAAGATGCTTACGGTCCTTTGTGGGTTCCTTACCTTAAATTCATGCAGCAGCACCTACAACATTTAAGTGAAGAAAATCACCACAACATTTTAACAAAGAGAGTGAAATGGTGGAGTAAATATCTGCAAGTTGCCCTGAGTGATCAGGTGGTGATGGTGGGACTGAAAGGAAAACTACTCCTGCTCCACAAAGCAGGGTAATGGTAAATATTTACTTTAATCCAGTTGTTCAAATCCATTTCATAATTAGGTTTTCCTCAATCCTCTGATACCACCAACTGTTCAACTGAAACCCGATTGTGGGAGCCTGATTTAAAGAATAAAATAAACCATACTGACCGAAAAGCCAGACATCTGACTGCAGCAGCTTTGATGCAACAGATTGGCACCAAATTATTGCATTTATAAATTTTAATCAGTGTCTGCTGTGAAGGAACAACATAGAAACAAGGGAACTCCGGCAAAGAAATACTGATGTCTTGAAAACACTCCACATAGGAGGAGGATTTAAAAAGCATAAAGGCAAATATATCTCCATGATCCGATCAAGTGTGTCGCAACACATTATGGGAAGCTTGGGAATAAATTGCAGGGCCTTTAGCTGAGATATTTGCATCATTTACAATCAGGGGTGAAGGGCTGGAAGTCTGGAGGGTGGCTGATGTTGTGCCCTTATTTAAGAAAGGCTGCAAGGAGAAGCCTGAGAACCATAGACTACAGTAGGTTAGAGTACAACGGGATCTTAGAGAGGCCAATGGGTCGAGGAGTCACAGACGAAGCTTTACATACATGTGAGGCGTTGCATTTTGGTAAGACAAATCAGGGCAGGACTTATACACTCAATGGTTGGACACTACGGTATGTTACCAACAAAGAAATGTTGGGTTAAGGTTCATAGTTCCTTGAAGGTGGAGTCACAGGTAGACAGGGTAGTGAAGAAGCTGGTATGCTTTCCTTTTTTGGTCAGTGTATTGAGTTGGGATGTCATGTTGTGGCTGTACAGTACAATGGTTAGCCACCACTGGAATACTGCATTCAATTCTGGTCTCCCTGCTACAGGAAATACATTCTTAAACTTGAAAAGGTGCAGAAACGATTTACGAAGATGTTGCCAGTGTTGAAGAGTTTGAGCTGTAGGGAGAGGCTGAATAGGTTGGAGCTATTTTCCATGAAGCGTCAGAGGCTTAGGGGTGACCTTTATAGAGGTTCGTAAAGGGCATGGATAGGGTGAATAGCTAAGGTCTTCTTCCCAGGGTAGGGGAGTCCAAAGCTTGAGAGCATAAGTTTAAAGTGAGAAGGGAAAGATATAAAAGGGACCTAAGGGCAAGTTTACATGCAGAGGATGCTGTATGTATTGCATGTGTGTACGGAATGAGCTCCCAGAGGAAGTAGCAGAGGTTTGTATAATTACAACATTTAAAAAGGCATCTGGGTGGGTAATCAAATAGGAAAGGTTTTAGGGGGACATGGGCCAGGTGGTGGCAAATGGGGCTGGATTAATTTAGGATATCTGGTTGGCATGGGTGACTTGGATCAAAGGGTCTTTTCTGTGCCGTATAACGCTCTAACTCTATGACACAGCAGTTAAAGGGAGGCCAAAATATCAAAAAGTGGACAAATTCGTCAATCAATCAGGCTATATGATCCTTCTGTTCGGTCGAGGCAACCAGAGTTATTGGTATCGCACAGGAGCACTGTTGCGGGCAAATGTGACCGCCAGATTTTGAAAGGTTGACTAAACGTCCACTGTTTGGCCTAGGGTCTAAAGATAACAGGTGGATATTTCTGAAACTTGTTTAATTGACATTAAGTAAACAATTCCCCACTCCGGATAACTGAATAAGCCTTGGGAGTAGTAGGAGATCAGAGGAGGCCTCCAGCCAACTCGGCTAGCATTTTTTTCCCCCCGAATGCAAATGGCCCCACACTTTCAAATACACTTACCTCCAAAGCAGTAGTCCCTCACCTCCATTTAGTTGACAGATATCCCAAAGCTCAAAACTGCTAGTCAGAGTTAAATACAGAAGGAAAATAAGGCATGGGGTTATTAAATCTGCTCTAAAGTATAAGGATAACTTCCATCAGAAGGTCATAAATGGGGATGTTCACCGAGGATTCTTTTTACTTGTTCATGGGTGTGGGTGTTGTATTTATTTATTCACTTCCCATCCTGGATTTCCTAGATAATGTCAGGACTGCCTAGACAGGTGCAGCTCCAACTACACTCAAGGAGCTCATATTCATTCAGGGCAAAGCAACCCACTTGACTGGCACTGACATCTTCACCTTTCACTCCATTTGACACCAATGGATCTACAAATGCACTTGAAACAACTCACCAAGACTTCTTCAATTGCACATTTCAATGTTGCAGCCTCTATTATTCAGAAGGATAATGGCAGCAGACACATGGGAACACCATCACTTGCAAATTCCCTTCTAAGCCACATATCCTGATCTGGAAAAATATCACTTGCTTCAGTGACACCTGGTCAAAATCCTGGGACTCCCTAACAGTGCTGTGGGTATATCTACACCACATTCACCAGGGCAATTAGGATGAACAATAAACATTGGCCCAAACAGAAATGTCCAAGTGCCAGTAAGATACAACGAAAAAAAAAATCAAATTTACAGGCGCCAAACAGGAAACTCATTATCACCAGAATGTTAAATCAAAGCCCCAAGTGATGATCTGGGGACCGAGGTTCAAAACCCACGGTGACCAATGGTGGAATTTACATTCAATAAAAAAAATCTGAAATTAGGGGTCGAATGAGGACTACAAATCCATTGCTGATGGTCAGGAATTCCCATCTAGTTGACATTTCAGGTGAATACGTGGTAACAGGGATTGTGCAAGAGGGAGAGATTCACATACCTGTGTAATTGAGGCTCATTCCGAGGTAGGTGGGACCTCTACAAACAGGACAGGACAGTCTACATCTGAACCAGAAGGGTACCAATATCCGGGGGGGGGGGGGGGCGAAATTTGCTAATGCTCTTCAGGAGGGTTGAAATTAATTCAGCAGGTGGATGGGAGCCTGAATTGCAGCTCCGGTGTACAGGAGGTTGAGAGTAGTGAGGTCATGATTAACGTTTCAAGGTCGCAGGAGTGTACCGGCAGGCAGGAAGGTGGTTTGAAGTGTGTCTATTTCAACACCAGGGGCAACCGGAATAAGGTGGGTCAATTTTTGTCTAATGTGTGCAGGAGGGTTTCCTGACACAGTATACATAGGCCAAAAAGAGGTGAGGCCACATTAGATTTGGTACTGGGTAATGAACGAGGCCAGCTGTTAGATTTGCAGCATGGGTTGGTACCTGGGACTGAGATGTTATGGCCATTTCGGAGACATGGGTAGAGCAGGGATAGGAATGGTTGTTGCAGGTTCCGGGGTTTAGAGGTTTCAGTAAGATCAGGGAAGGGGGTCAAAGAGGGGGAGATTTGGCACAATATTACGGTGGTAGAAAGGGCATTCGATGAGGACTCGTCTACTGAGGTAGTACGGGCTGAGGTTAGAAACAGGAAAGGAGAGTTCACCCCTTTGGGAGTTTTCTATAGGCCTCCGAAAATTTCCAGAGCTGTAGAGGAAAGGATTGCAAAGATGATTCTGGATAGGAGCGAAGTAACAGGGTAGTTAAGGGGGACTTTAACTTTCCAAATATTGACTGGAATCGCTATAATTCGAGTACTTTAGATGGGTCAGTTTTTGTCTAATGTGTGCAGGAGGGTTTCCTGACACAGTATATACATAGGCCAAAAGGGTGAGGCCACATTAGATTTGGTACTGGGTAATGAACCAGGCCAGCTGTTAGATTTGGAGGTAGGTGAGCACTTTGGTGACAGTGGCCACAATTCGGTTACGTTTACTTTAGCAATGGAAAGGGACAGGTATATACCGCAGGGCAAGTGTTATGGCTGGGGGAAAGGCAATGAGGCGGCGATTCAACAAGACTTAGGATGCATAGGATGGGGAAAGAAACTGCAGGGGCTGGGTACAATTGAAATGTGGAGCTTGTTCAAGGAACGGCTCGTTCATGTGCTTGATAAGTATGTACCTGTCAGGCAGGCAGGAAGTGGTCGAGCAAGGGAACCATGGTTTAATAAAGAAGTTGAATCTCTTGTCAAGAGGAAGAAGGAGGCTTATGTAAAGATGAGGCATGCAGGCTCAGTTAGAACATAACAGCACAGTACAGGCCCTTCGGCCTTCGATGTTGTGCCGACCTGTCATACCAATCTGAAGCCCATGAGTGAGGGCACTTGAGAGTTACAAGTTTGCCAGGAAGGACCTAAAGAGAGAGTTAAGAGCCAGGAGGGGAAATGAGAAGTTTTAGGCAGGTAGGATCAAGGAAAACCCCGAAGCTTTCTATACGTACGTGAGGAATAAAAGAATGACTAGAGGAAGATTAGGGACAGTCAAGGACAGTAGTGGGAAGTTGTGCATGGAGTCTGAAGAGATAGGAGAGGTGCGACATGAATATTTTTTGTCAGTATTCTCACAGGAAAAAGAGTGTTGTCGAGGAGAATACTGAGATACGGGTTATTAGACTAGATGGGATTGAGGTTTATAGGAGGTGGTGTTAGCAATTCTGGAAAGTGTGAAAATAGATAAGTCCCCTGGGCCAGATGAGATTTATCCTAGGATTCTCTGGGAAGCTAGGGAGGAGACGGCAGAGCCTTTGACTTTGATCTTTATGTCGTCATTGTCTACAGGAATAGTGCTAGAAGACTGGAGGAAGCAAATGTTGTCCCCTTGTTCAAGGGGAGTAGAGACAACCCTGGTAATTATAGACCAGTGAGCCTTATTTCGGTTGTGGGTAAAGTGTTGGAAAGGATTATCAGAGATAGGATTTATAATCATCTAGAAAGTAATAATTTGATTAGGGATAGTCAACACAGTTTTGTGAAGGGTAGGTTGTGCCTCAAAAATCTTACTGAGTTCTTTGAGGTGACTAAACAGGTGGATGAGTGTAAAACGTTTGATCAGGTTCCCCACAGTAGGCTACTGCAGAAAATATGGAGGCATGGGATTGAAGGTGATTTAGCGGTTTGGAACGGAAATTGGCTAGCTGTAAGAAGACAGAGGGTGGTGGTTGATGGAAAATATTCATCCTGGAGTTCAGTTACTAGTGGTGCACCGCAAGCATGTGTTTTGGGGCCACTGCTGTTTGTCATTTTTATAAATGACCTGGATGAGTGCATAGAAGGATGGGTTAGTAAATTTGCGGACGACACTAAAGTTGATGGAGTTGTGGATAGTGTGGAAGGATGTTGCAGGATACAGAGGGACACAGATAAGCTGCAGAGCTGGCCTGAGAGGGGCAAATGGAGTTTAGATTAGATTACCTACAGCGTGCAAACAGACCCTTCGGCCCAACAAGTCCACGCCGCCCTTGAAGCATCCCGCCCAGACTTATCCCCGTATAACCCACACACCCCTGAACACTACGGGCAATTTAGCATGGCCGATCCACCTAGCCTGCACATCTTTGGACTGTGGGAGGAAACCGGAACACCTGGAGGAAACCCACGCAGACACGGGAAGAACGTGCAAACTCCACACAGACAGTTGCCTGAGGCTGGAATCGAACCCGAGTCCCTGGCACGGTGAGGCTGTAGTGCTATCTACTGAGCCACCGTGCCGCTCCTAATGCAGAAAAGTGTGAGGTGATTCACTTTGGAAGGAGTAACAGGAATACAGAGTACTGGGCTAATGGCAAATTTCTTGGTTGTGTGGATGAGCAGAGAGATCTTGGTGTCCATGTACACAGATCCCTGAAAGTTGCCATCCAGGTTGATAGGGTTGTTAAGGCGGCATACGGTGTGTTAGGTTTTATTAATAGAGGGGTTGAGTTTCGGAGCCATGAGGTCATGCAGCTGTACAAAATTCTGGTGTGGCCGCACTTGGAGTATTGCGTACAGTTCTGGTCGTCACATTACAGGAAGGATGTGGAAGCATTGGAAAGGGTGCAGAGGAGATTTACTAGGATGTCGCCTGGTATGGAGCGAAGATCTTACGAGAAAAGGCTGAGGGACTTGAGGCTGTTTTCATTGGAGAGAAGAAGGTTAAGAGGCGACTTAATAGAGACATACAAGATGATCAGAGGATTAGATAGGGTGGACAGTGAGAGCCTTTTTCCTCAGATGGTGATGGCTAACATGAGGAGACATAGCTTGAAATTGAGGGGGGATAGATATAGGACAGATGTCAGAGGTAGGTTCCTTACTCAGAGAGTAGTAAGCACGTGGAATGCCCTGCCTGCAACAGTAGTAGACAGGCCAACTTTCAGGGCATTTAAATGGTCATTGGATAAACATATGGATGATAATGGAATCGTGTAGGTTAGATGGGCTTCAGTTTGGTTTCACAGGTCGGCGCAACATGCGGGCAAAAGGGCCTGTCCTGCACTGTAATGTTCTATGTTCGTATGTCCTTTAGGGAAGAAAAGTGCCATCCTTATCTAGTCTGTCCTAAGTGTAACTCCAGGCCAACAGCAATGTGGTTGACTCTTAACTGCCCTTTCGACAATTACAGATGGGCAATAAATGCTGGCCAGTGATGCACTCGGCCCACAAATGAATAAAAAAAATTGAGAAGTGTTATAATTGAGCCTAGTATAATTAAACAGAGTACGCATTCAATAATCTTTCATCGAAGCTATTGTGGGCACAAAGAATTTTCATTCGGAACATTACAGTAAGGGTTTTTGGGGAACCTCACTGGCACCTCTCAACATTTGCAATGATTTTCTTTTATTACCTTGGAAACCTGAACTAGACAAACCAGAGCCCAGACTAGAGGTCTGCTGGAGTTTCACTGTGCCTCTACCTAAAAGAACAACACCCTGAATTGTCAGGGTGAACCCTGGTAATGAGGCAGCATTAGAAGCAGCAAGAACTTCCATATCCAAAGTGCAACACATATGCCCAAATCTGTGGTAATCTCAGTCCAACAGCAGTTTTCATCCATTAAAGTTAGAAGCTTCATCTGAGCTGACTGACTTCAACATGCAACTGGCTCAGCAGCATAGTGCAAGAAATTGGTTACAATTCTGTGACTGGTTACCACTCAGTGTGAAGTCAAGGTTGGCAACACTGGGGGAGGGGAGTGCTTCAACATGAATATGTTTGGAGAATTCATCTGGCAGTTTAATTGATTAATTCTATTAGTAATATGCTAATCAGACAGTGTACATCACAGGAGGAGGTGCAATATTACATGACCCTACAGCACGCAAACCATGCACAGCAAGTTCCCACAAAGAGTAATGTGATAATGATGAGATCTTCTGATTTTGAGATGTTGATAGAGAGCTAAATATCATTCAAGGCATCATTAGAACTTGCCTGGTCTTTAAATCGTGATCACTGCATCATTTCCTTGACCAGCACAAGCAGTTTAACGCCTCATTTGAAAGAAGACATCTCTGACAGTGCAGTACTCCCAATACATCTGATGTTGTTTTCAATTCCTGGTCTACAACAAGCAAGTACGTTGAAAGACTGTGTCAAGAATATGAACAACCTTAAACTAACACTACTTTCACATTTTAATTAAGCAAAAATGCTGAAGAGAACATGCTAATATTCTGGATTATTGGCTTCTCATAAATCACTAAGAAATGGCACTAAAGCACAAAAATGCACACTATTTGAAGACTGTTGGGATTCTCCTGCAATATTGCAGCAGCTTATCTTAAATGAGTGTAGGGGTGTGTAGGAATGAAACAGCAGAGAAGGATCATATTGTAGGTCCCCTCTGAACAATACAAAAAGATCCTCTACAATCACTATTTATCATATATAAAAACATAAATTGGGTCAACAGCCTATTAAGAAAATAAAGACAGTTTTTAAGGCTCATAATGAAGATATATAAAAATACTAATGCCATTGAAATGTAAAGCTTTCAAGTTTAAAGTAACACTGAGGCTTTTGTCTGTAGAGCAGACTATTAAGAATCAGTGTTCAGATTTAGCTTTTGGCTTTAGAATGGAGTTTGCTAGTAGCAGAGGGATGTAAGGGCAGTGGACAAAGAGGTGTAGTTAACATTTATATTTGAAAGGCTTTATGGACTACATACTGAAGTTTGTTTTGTTAAAAGTATCAATACGAACATTCAGATCACGTTTTCAACGGTTTAGCAAAACTCCATGCTATAGAAGAAATAATACTTGGCAGATTTTCTCAGTCTTGATTAAAATGTGGAATTTGAGAAGTCATTCCACTTGAATCATCAAAAATCATGGAGTTCTGTAAAATATTGCAGCAACCAGTTCTTTTTAAATATGTTAAGGTGAATAAAAACATCGGAAATGGAGGATTAAAGTCACATTAAAATGTTGCCACAGCAAAGTTTAAACACTGAACATTTTAAAACCATTATATTTAATGGCCATAACATTGTCATCTAATGGCAGCCGAGAATAATCAAAATTGTGTTGATTGCAGTACTGAAATATGGGCTCGGTGGCCAATGGTTGGCTCTGCTTCAATGAATGAAACAAAAACAGGTTCATTTTCTTTTAGCACCACTGTGCAAATGTGTTAAACACTGATCACATGCATCTAAATAAAACTAATCTTAAAAAAAATTATATATATATATATTAAAAAAAATTGACGATGCTAAATCAGGGTTTGTTCGCATAACCAGAAGCTTTTTCCTTCAGTTGTTTCAGGCACAAGTGGCAACTCCAGCTTCCTGCAGGTTGGAAAGAATGTAGCATTTAAAATCAAAACTCTCTGCAGGTCCCAGTATCATGAAACTCCCGCAAACATTTCCAGTGCTGCTCACTGTATCACAGATCACTTACAATACAAATTCCCAATGCAGCTCACAGCAACTGTTTCAACCAAATCGGTTATCTCTATGGGGCACTGATGATTGTAAGCCTGAAAATAACAGTCAAGCTCCTTGCATTCACTCACCACCCATGTGGGTACATATCAGGGACTGAAAGTCAAATTCAGTCATAATGCCGTGTACAGGCAGATAGTGCAGTGATACGGTCTGCCTGTCCTGCAGACTGCTATTCTGCAGAAATCTCTTGGCTGTGTAATGCACTATCTACTGCACGTGGAAACAGTGTAAAAGGAGATTCACTGGCACCACTTTGTTCCAGTCACATCTTCTACATGTTTCTCAAGAGGACGTAGGGATAGGCGACAAAAGCTGGCCACATTCCTAAGAACAAATCAAAAAAAACTTGCTACAAGAGAATTCGCTTGACAGGTTATTGAAAAATTTCATGGACACAAATTGATATTTCATGGGAAATCTGGAGGACAAATAGAGAAAGAAAATGCATCCACGTTGAAGTGACAACACTCAATTGAGTGAAGTGAGGGAATGAGAGCTCACAGTGCCTAAACTTCAGACTTGAAGATATCTAATGGTTGTTATAAGCAAGTCCTGCTCATCAAGGCAATACAGTACCTTCTGGAGGCTGTGCCATTGGTGGGTTTAAACAGTACATGTGATAGCCACGATCACAATCATCACAAAACAATAACTGGTCCTAGAAAAGAAAAAAGTGAGAATTCAATTTATAAAATACTTAGGACACAAACAAATTGTTATGCTGGTGTAAAACTGTTAAAGAATTATTAAAATACTAATATTTTGCAAAGTTCATATTTTCTTTACAAGAGGTATTAGTACCAACTGCAAACAAAATATGGATATTCAGCTTTTGGACTTGGTCAAGAATATTTGAATTTCAGAAAGATAGGAAGAAAAGTAAAGGAAATAGAGTAGTTGAAGCACGAGCTCAGTACCATAGTGAGAAATAATCTTGGTTCATAAAATTAAGATGTAGTATCAGTTGGGTGGAAATAAGACAGCAAAAGGAAGATATCATTTAGTATATTAATAGTACACTGTAGGTCACAGTATAAATCAAGAAATAATAGGAGCTTGTTAAAAATTAATGCAATAATTGAGAGTGATTTAAATCTTCATTTAGAGTGGATAAATCAACAGATACAGTTAGCCGAGATGAGGTGGTAAGAGTGTATTTAGAACAGCACATACTGAAACTAATAAGACAACAAGCTGCTTTATACATGGTTGTCTGTAAAGAGGCCACCTCACTTAACAATCTCATAGCAAAAGATTCTCTAGGCAAGACCGATCATAGCAAAAAATGTCACATTACTTTGAGGATGATTAATCTGGGCCTGAAACAGTACCTTAAACTTAAATAAAGGCAATTAAAGAGTATGACAGTTGGCTTCAGTGAATTGAGAAATTTGGTTGAAATGTAAGACAGTCAAGAAAGAACGGTGAACATTTAGAAAGAAATACTCCAAGAAGGACGCGCATTCAAGTGACAGAGACATAGAGATGTACAGCACGGAAACAGACCCTCCGGCCCAACATGTCAATGCTGACCAGATATCCTAAATAAACATAGTTCCAATTGTCAGCATTTGGCCAATATCCCTCTGAACCCTTCCTAAACATATATCCATCCAGATGCTGTTAAGTGTTGTAATTGTACCAGCCCCTACCACTTCCTCTAGGAGTTCATGCCATACATGCATCACCCTCTGCGTCAAAACGTTGCCCTTAGGTCCCTTTTAAGTAACCGGAATGCAAAGTACTGGGCTAATGGTAAGATTCTTGGTAGTGTAGATGAGCAGAGAGATCTTGGTGTCCATGTACACAGATCCTCGAAAGTTGCCACCCAGGTTGACAGGGCTGTTAAAAAGGCATACAGTGTTTTAGCTTTTACTAATAGAGGGATCGAGTTCTGGAACCATGAGGTTATGCTGCAGCTGTAAAAAACTCTGGTGCGGCCGCACTTGGAGTATTGCGTACAGTTCTGGTCACCGCATTATAAGAAGGATGTGGAAGCTTTGGAAAGGGTGCAGAGGAGATTTACTAGGATGTTGCCTGGTATGGAGGGAAGGTCTTACAAGGAAAGGCTGAGGGACTTGAGGCTGTTCTTGTTAGAGAGAAGGTGGTTGAGAGGTGACTTAATTGAGACATATAAAATAATCAGAGGGTTAGATAGGGTGGATAGGGAGAGCCTTTTTCCTAGGATGGTGACAGCGAGCACAAGGGGGCATAGCTTTAAATTGAGGGGTGAAAGATATAGGACAGGTGTCAGAGGTAGTTTCTTTACTCAGAGTAGTAAGGAAATGGAACGCTATGCCTGCAACGGTAGTAGATTCACCAACTTTAAGTACATTTAAGTCGTCATTAGACAAGCATATGGACAATAATGGAATAGTGTAGGTTAGATGGGCTTCAGATTGGTATGACAGGTCGGCACAACATCGAGGGCCGAAGGGCCTGTACTGTGCTGTAATGTTCTATGTTCTAAGTCTTTCTCCTCTCACCTTAAACCTATGCCCTCTGGTTTTCAATTTCCCCATCCCGGGGAAAAGACCTTATCTAATTTACCCTGTCCATGGTCCTCATGATTTTATAAACCTCCTCAAGGTCACCCCTCAGCCTCTGATGCTCTAGGGAAAATAGGTCTAGCCTAGACAGCTTCTCCCTGTAGATTAAATACTCCAACCTGGGCAGCACCCTTAAGTCTTTTCTGAATTCTTTCAAGTTTTATAACATCCTTCCTATAACAGTGAGCCCAGAATTTCACAAAGTATTCCAAAAATGGCCTAAGCAATGTCCTGCACAGCTTTCAATATGATTTCCCAACTCCTCTACTCAATGCACTGACCAATAACAGAAAGCACACCAAACACCTTCTTGACGACCCTGTCTACCTGCGAATCCACTTTCAAGAAACTATGAACATGCACTCTAAGATCTCTTTTATTCAGCAGCACTCCAGTCTAAGGTAATTTTTTTTCCCCTTTCTTCATTAACAGGATGAGCACATCGCTGGCTAGGCAGGCTTTATTGTCCAGAGGGCATTCCACAGTCCAATCACATTGCTGTGGGTCTAGAGTCACATGTAGGCTAGACCAGTAAAGATGGCAATTTCTTTCTCTAAAGAACATTAGTGAACCAGATGGGTTTTTCCGACAATTGGCTTTGGATTCACAGTCATCATTAGATTCTTAATTCCAGATATTTTACTGATTTCAAACTCCACCATCTACCATGGTGGGATTCAAACTGGGTCTCCAGAATGTTATCTGGATCTCTGGATTAACAGTCCAGCAGTACTACCACTAGGCCATCACCTCCCTTTAAAGGGGAAATCACATGGAGAAAGTGCACAATGCTGCAAAACAGGAGAAGCAGCAGTGGAACTTGGAGGAATTCATAGCTCTAGAGAGAAGACAAATTAAGACCCAGGATTGGGGTCTAACACTTAGCTGAAGAGTCAAGAATACCAGTAATGTTGCGGGAATACAGGGTTTGAAAAAGCAGGGAAAATAAAAGTGATCAGAGATAATGGGAACTGCAGATGCTGGAGAATCCAAGATAAGACAAGTGTGGGGCTGTATGAACACAGCAGGCCAAACAGCATCTTAGGAGCACAAAAGCTGACGTTTCCAGCCTAGACCCTTCATCAGCAAAGGGGGATGGGGAGAGGATTCTGAAATAAATAGGGAGAGAGGGGGAGGCAGACTGAAGGTAGAGGAGAAGAACCCATACTCTCCTCTGCACCTATCTCTCTCTCTCTCCCTATTTATTCGCTATCCCAAATTGCCCTCAAGAAAGTGTTAGAGAGCTGCATTCTTGAAATGCTGTAGGTACAATCATGGCGTTTTCAGAATGGGAGTACAAGAACTTTGAGCCAATGGTAGTCAAGTGTAGATGGTATACATTGTTAGCATTGTGTCAGTGGTTGAAGGGCAAGGCAAGTGAATGCGCAGTTAGAAAGGCGGTGCAGAAGACAGAGTTTGAGACTCCTGGCAGGCTGGCTTGGGTTCTTGATATGTAGGCCTGTACAAGCTGATGGATTGCACCAAAACAGAACTGGGACCAATTTCCTTGTAAGGTAATTTGCATGGCCAGTCCACCTAACCTGCACAATTTTGGACTGTGGGAGGAAACTGGAGCACCTGGAGAATGTACAAACTCCACAAAAGCAGTTGCCTGAAAGTGGAATCGAACTCAGGTCCCTAGCACTGTGAGGCAACAGTGCTAACCACTGACCATCGTGCTGTCCCTCAGGTATGAGAAAGGTGCTATCATTATGATTAGGTTGTATTATAGGCCTCTAGGACAGCCAAGAGGAGGTAAAGGAGATATACAGTTTATGGAAAGATATTGATGTGGACCGAATGGCCTGGTTCCTCACTGTGGGATTCTATGATTCTATGTAAAAGCAGGGTTGTTGCAGTGGGTGATTTTAACTGATACTGACTTAGGCTTCCTCACTGACAAGGGTTTCAATGGGGCAGAATTGTTAGATGCATCCAGGATGGTTTCCTGGAACAATATACAGATAGCCCAATGAGGAATGGGGCTGTACTAGACCTTCTATTAGGAATGAGCCAGACCAGATGATCGAAGTTTCAGTGGGGATGCATTCTGGGGTAAGACTGGTCGTTGGGTGGAAGTACTAAACTGTGAAGGTTAATTACAACAGTGTTAGGCAGGAAATGGAAAAATTAGTTTGGGGGTTGCAGAGTATATCCATATCTGACATATGGGAGTTTTTTAAAGGCCAGTTGATCTGAGTTCAGATACTTTCCTGTGAGGATGAAAGATAAGAATGCAAAGATTTGGGAACCCTGGATGACAAGATATATTGTAGATTCAGTTAAAAAGAAAAAAGGGAAGCATATGTAAGGTTCATGAAACGGTAATCAGACAAGGCCATTGCGGAACATAAAGGAAGCAGGAAAGAACTTAGGAATTAGGCGGGCTAAAGGGGCCATGAAATGTCCTTGACAAATAGGATTAAGGAGAATTCTAAGGCATACATTAGGAGCAAGAGGGTAGTTATAGAAAGGATAGATCCACTTAAAGACAACAATAATTGCAACATGATTTACCAACTATGTAAAACTTTGGTTAGGCAATATTTGATTTATTGCGCGCAGTTCTGGTATTGAAACAATGGGAAAGATGTAGAGGCTTTGGAGAGGGTGCAAAAGACGTTTACCAGAATGTTGCCTTGAGTGAAGCCTATTAGCTATAAGGAAAGATTGGACACACTTGGATTGTTTTCACCAGAGCACTGAAGTCTGAGGGGTGACTTGATGGAAGTACATAAAATTTTGAGAGGCATGGATAAGGTGACGAATTGGACTGATTTTCCCAGAGTGGAAATGTCAGATAATAAGGGGCATAGGTTTAAAGTGAGAGTGGAAAAAGTTTAAAGAACATGTGCGAGCAAAATGTTTCTTACAAAGAGGTTGGCGGGTGCCTGGAATGAAGTGAAAATAATACCTGACAAATTGATTAGAGTTCTTTGGCGAGGTAGCAGTCAGGATAAAGTGGAACCAGTAAATGTATGTTTGGATTTCCAGAAAATGTTTGATAATGTTCTGCACTTAATAAGATAATTGTCCATAGTGTTAGGTTTACTATATTAGCATGGAGAGAGGGCTGTCTAATTAAGAGTGGACAGATGTTGGGATAGAGAGGGCATTTTCAGGATCGCAACCTGTAACTAGTGGGTGTACAACATGAATCAGTGCTGGAGTCACAATTATTTACAATATGTATACTAATGACTTGGATGATAGAAGCAAATATACTGCCACCATGTGGATGACACAAAATAAGTGGGAATACAAGTAGTGAGGATGACACAAACAGTCCACAGAAGGATATGGACACTGTTATACCTGGTAGATGGAATACGATATGGGGAAATGAGAGGTAACGCACTTTGATCGGAAGAACAAAATATCCGAATCAAACAGTATGATGGAAAAACTCAGCAGGTCTGGCAGTACCTTTGGGGAACAGAGGTAAAAGAGAGTCCAGTATGACTCCTCTTTGGAATTTGTATAACTCTTGAAATTTCAGTTCTGTGGAACTATCAAATTAGATTCAAAATGTTAGTTCTATTTCTCTTTCCACAGATAATGCCAGGCCTGTTGAGTTTTGCCAGCATTTTCTGTTTCAGATTTCCAGCACCCATGGTATTTTGCTTTTAAAAGAAAAACTACAGAAAGCTGCAGGACAGAGTGGTTTGGCAGTCTCCAAAGAGCTAGTATCCTAGTTCAGCAGTTAATGGGGATGATGATTAGACTATCAACCTTTGTTTCAGAGTGAATGGTGCATAAAAATGTTCTTGTTAGAACTATGCAAGGCAAGTTAGACCACACCTGGAATACTGTGAGAAATTTTGTTCCCCTTGTCTTAGGAAAGACATATTTCCATTGGAGGCAGCCTAAAACAAGTGCACCGGGTTGACTTAGGTATGGGAAGATTTTCTTATAAGGGGAGATCAAGGAGGTTGGTCTTGTATTCACTGGAATTAAGAAGAATGAGAGGAGACCTTATTGAAACATACAAGATTCTTCGGGGGCGTAAATACATCCACTTAAGAGAGCAGAAAAAAACATCTTCTTTCAGAGGGTAGTTTCATAGAGATCTACAACACAGAAAAAGGACTTTCAGCCCATCGTGTCTGCAGCAGTCAAAAGCAACCATCTAATTATTCTAATCCCATTTTCTAGCACTTGGCCCATAGACTCGTATGCCTTAGCATACAAAAAGTACTTCTTCAATATTATCAGGAGTTTCTGCCTCTATCACCCTTTTAAAGATAGTGAGTTCCACCTTCTGGGTGGTAAAGTGTTTCATCACATCTCCTCTAAACCTTCTGCCCCTTCGTCTTAAGTCTATGCCCCTGGTCAATGAACTCTCCATCAAGGGGAAAATGTTCTTCCCTGTCTACCTTACCTATGCTCCTCATAATTTTATACATCTCAACCATGCCTCCTCTCAATTTCCTCTGTTCCAGGAAAATCCTCAGGTTAGTCCGATCTCTCCTCGTAACTGAAATTCTCCAGCCTTGGCAACTTCCTGTCAAATTTCTACATCTTCTCCAGTACTATCTATTACCTTATGTGTATTCCAGACTTGCACAGAATACTCCAGCTGTGGCGTAACCAACATTTTATACAGTTCCAGCAATAACATCCCTGCTCTTAAAATCTATGCTTTGGCTAATAAAACCATTTGGTGCCTTAACCACTTTATCCACTTGCCCTAATACCTTAATGGACTGATGTACATGCACACACCTTGTTGCTTCCCAGCATCCTACCTTTTACAAGGTATTCACATGCATTGTTTGTCCTGCCCAAGTTCATCACCTCACAATTATCTGGACTGAATACTATTCGCCACTGATCAGCCCATCTGTATCCTCCTGTAATACAAGGCCACCCTCCTCACCATTTACCATCCCACCAATTTTTGTATCAAAGTGAATCTGTGGAATTCTTTATCACAGAGGGCTGTTGAAGCTGGCAGTTAACAATGTTCAACATTGACACAGATGGATTTTTAACCAGTAAACAGAATCAAAGATTATGAGGATAAAGCAAGGAATTGGTGAGGAGGATTATCATCATTATTTAAGGGAAGATGATGGCGTGGGGTAATATTGCCAGGCTATCTATCCAAAGACCCAGGTAATGTCCTGAGGACCTGGGTTCAAATCCTGTCACGGCAGATGGTGGAATTTGAATTCAATAAATGTCAGGAATAATGAATCTAATGGTGACCGTGAAACTATTGTCGATTGTTTTTCCAACAATCTGGTCTGCTGATGTCCTTTACCTGGTCTGGCCTAAATGTGACTCCGGACCCAGAGCAATGTGGTTGACACAAGTGTCCTCTGGGCAATTAGAGATGGAGAATAATGGGCTGGCCAGTATCAGCCATATCCCATAAATGGATTAAAAACAAATCAGCCATGATCTCAGTGAATGGCAGAACAGAGTCAATGAATTGAACAGCTAACCTCTACTCCTTATGATCTCATTGTCTTAATTCCATCCTGTAATGGCTTGGTCAGAACTTGTCTTTCAGACAGAATATTAACTACTTGGTGGTGGGTCATGACCACAGTAAGTGTCACTTTTGATGAAAACTTGATCAGGCAAACATTTCAAGTCAGCCTTCATTGTGTTTATGCAATAAAACACAATGCACTAGCGCCATGAGCTAGAATTATGGTTACTATGGAAGACATTACCATGGATATAAGAACCCAACCACTCAGTTAAGCACAGATGTAAACTTTAAATGGAGGCTGCTTCTGTCAAACTGTAAAGGGCATGGAGAGAATGCCTCTGCTTCGGAACAGCTGAGGATGAAAGGAGAAGTTAACCAACTTTCACTGAAATCAAATGAGCTGGCAGACATGATCAATTCTGACTGAGATGTTGTCTTCTCAATTTGTACGAAGTGAGCAATAGAAAATTGAGTTGTGGTGATTTTAGGGAAGGGGAAGGGAATTAAAAAGTGTGTCAGTTCACGGATATGGATTCCCTCCTGCTCCTATATCCTGGGGTCCCATTAGTCTGCATTGAAATTTGACAGTCAGAATAGTCCAATGTGCAAGCTATTTTATGAATTATTTAAATTAAGAACCAACAGTTCTGGATAAGATATAATGTTTTATACAGCTAAAGGAGATCAGCTTAGCCTAAGTATGAATGATGTCCAGGTCTGTTGAATTATAGAATGATATAATACAGAAATGACCCATTGTACCTATCCAAGTTCTTCAGTAGAACCGTCTAATTCATCCCACTTCCTGGAATTTTTCCCTTAGCCCTATAATTGCTCCTTCTCAGTTATCCAATTCCATTTTGTGTGCTCCTACTGGAGTTACTTCTAACACCCTTTCAGGCAGAGTATTTAGATCATAACTTGCTGTGTAAATAAATGCTCTAATTTTACATGTTTGAGAGTCAATAATGCTTTGTCTCATTCCACCTCCCAAAATTAATTCCCCACAATACGTCAGTGCACTAATTTTTATCTTCTGTGTGTCTTCTTAGTTCCATAACCTGTGTCATCTTGAATTCTCCTCCTCATTGTTCACTACAGTTGAGGGCTGTCCGTCACCCCTGACTTTGGAATTCTCTACACACAAGTTCATGTTGTTAATATACATTAAAAAAAGTGGTCTTAATGTTATGCAGGTACACCATTCTCTCCAGTCTGAAAAACCTTCTCTTCATGAGGGAGCTTGGTCAATTTTGTATGAATGTTGCAATTGACACTTAAATATTGTTAGTCAGTCTGTTTTGCTGTGCTTTATCAAATGGCTTTTGCAAGACCATATTGCAAACCATCTGCACTATCCCTAACTCCAAAGAACTCAATCATGTCAAACATACAGAAAAAATAGGAACAGTAGTTGTCCATTTTGCCCTTTGAGCCTGCCCTACCTGTTACATTTTATCGGTAGAGGGGCTGAGTTTCAGAGCCATGATGTCACGTTGCAGCTGTACAAAATTCTAGTGCAGCCACACTTGGAGTATTGCGTACAGTTCTGGTCGCCACATTACAGGAAGGATATGGAAGCATTGGAAAGGGTGCACAGCAGATTTACCAGGATGTTGCCTGGTATGGAGGGTCTTATGAGGAAAGGCTGAGGGACTTGAGGCTGTTTTTGTTACAGAGATGAAGGTTAAGAGGCCCTTAATAGAGACATACAAGATGATCAGAGGATTAGACAGGGTGGACAGTGAGAGCCATTTTCCTCAGATGATGATGGCTAGCACGAGGGGACATAGCTTTAAATTGAGGGGTGATAGGTACAGGACAGATGTCAGAGGTAGGTT
Organism: Stegostoma tigrinum; assembly: GCF_030684315.1. Lineage (NCBI taxonomy): Eukaryota > Metazoa > Chordata > Chondrichthyes > Orectolobiformes > Stegostomatidae > Stegostoma > Stegostoma tigrinum. The sequence goes on from NC_081363.1 coordinate 88,449,959, forward strand.
CCTTACTCAGAGTAGTAAGGGTGTGCGATGCCCTGCTTGCAACAGTAGTAGACTGGCCAACTTTCAGGGCATTTAAATGGTCATTGGATAAACATATGGATGATAATGGAATAATGTAGTTTAGAAGAGCATCACATTGGTTTCACAGGTCGGCGCAACATCAAGACCGAAGGGCCTGTACTGCGCTGTAATGTTCCATGTTTTATCAAAAACTCAGTACCCTGCTCCCATTTTCTCCCCATACTCTTTGATCGGTTTACTCTAAAGCACAATAATTAAAACATCCAATATTTTGTTGTCAACTACTTCTTCGATGTATATTAATGACGTGAACTTGTATGTAGAGAATTCCAAAGTTTGGGGTTTGACATAGCCCTCAACCACAGTGAGCATTGAGGAGGAGAAATTCCAGATGTCACAGGGTGGGGAATTAGGAAGAGACACAGCAGATGAAACTTAATGAAATAAATTAGAGCATTTATTTACACAGCAAATTATGATCTAAGTACCTGGTTGAAGAAGTAACCTGTAAATTAATGTCAGTTTTGATTTTTTCGTTCCTTTTCTTTTTTAAACTGAATTAATTCAGACTGGGATTATTGTCTGAAGAGGTTTTCCCACCACACACTGACTAGCTTTTGGTGATCTATTTCATTTTCATCCTCTTTCTTTGTTGGTGAAATAATGACAACATTTCAGTCCTTCGCCACCACGCTATCTCCAAAGAGAATTGAGGAATGAGCCTTTATTACTATTTAACATTCTGCAGGAAAAAGGGTCCATCATATCTAGATTTCAGACTTCACCACTTTGAGGGTTGCTAACCTTTTCAATAACTCCTATTCAGTTGTTTTCATCCAATACAATATCCTCCTTTCTGACATAGGCAGCATATTCCTAATTAGTGAAAGCAAATTTAAAGTACGTGTTTAATACCTCAACTTTTCCTATTGTCTCAAGGCCTCTTTTTCAATCCATAAATCAGGCCCAATCTTCCTTTGATTATCTTTTGACTGTTTACATTTAGACTTTGGAGTCTCTTTACGTCGCCCAGTTTCATATTCTCTCTGTGTCAGACTTAATTTCTTCTTCAGTTTTCCTCTGTACTTAATGTACTTAGCCTGGTATTCGACTATAACGAAAGTTAGTTGTCATAAGACTCCTCTTCCTTAGAATTTTCATCAAATACCTTATTCATTCAGTGATATCTGTTATTCCATTACGGAAGGCATGCACGGCAAGTCTGTAAATGAACGCTCTTCCTTGAAGGCTTCCTATTCTTCAGCAATTTTCTATCCTCACCAATCTTTAGCTCCATTTCTCCCAGACCAGATCGCTTTAATACTGTAGTCTGTTGCCTTCACCTCTGCAACTTTCACTCTAAAACTGCACTTTAAAAGGCACCTTCAAACTAACCTCCTTGATCATCTCCGAAATTTCTGTAATGCCGTTCATCAAATCAATCCAAATGCTGAAGAGCTAGAGAAACAATTTTGTCTTTTGAACGGCTGAAAATAGTAATAAAAACGATGGGATAATCCAAGTCATTTCTGCCTTTGAAACAACAGATTAAGAAGCTTAACCCTTCAGAATTATTCAGGTAATTTTCCATCACATTATTATACCATATACATCTCCACCTCTCTCATGGGATACAAGTGGTTTGTAGAATGTTTTACAATTATTGCTCCTTGCATAGGTCAATGAAGTGTCTTCATTTATTCACCCTTACTGAACTGGTGCTATTTTTGAGAAATTTTCTGATATTTAATCTTTGTCTCTTTCTTTGAAAACGGACTAAAGACCTGCATTTCAGACCCAGTTAGTCCGTCTTACAGTCAAACATATTTACATTCCTAATCATCTCCCGAAACAGCAGATTATAAAGCAAAACTCAACAGGTGGAGGGTGTTAGCTTAATTCTGACCTTTTCACTTTTAATAGACACAGGTCGTGGTACAACCATGTCAGTCAGCCAGTTTGGCCAGGATTTCCATTCCTGCTTTAAATGTACTTTATGAAATCCAGGTAACAACACCAGTTTTGTCTCTTACAATCTTTTTAGGCAACAACCTCACTGACACTCACTGTTTCAGCTCACCCGAACAGTCACAGGAAGTTATTAAGCCAGAGAGGAACAAGGTTTGGACTGGAATTGTTAGCACTTCAAAAACATCAAATGAGAAAACACAAACACAAATGCTTGTTTGGTTTTGGGTGAATATATAAAAAAATAAAGAAAATTGAGTGGTCCATGCTGTTATCAAACTTAAACTAGCACAGCAAATGCTTTCATTGCAATTATTTTAGGGTGCCAGTTTACACCTTTAAGCAAAATTTGTGTCAGAGCTATTTCAAATATGCTTTTACTTTGGTAGTAACTTGCTGTTAACAGTCAGCATAACTTTTGGTGGAGTAGGTCATGCCTAACTAACTTGATCGAATTTTTTGAGGAGGTGACACAGGTAATCGATGAGGGTAGAGCAGTGGATGTTCTCTCCATGGATTTTAGTAAGGCTTTTGAAGGTAACCTTGGTAGCCTTATCCAGAAGATTAGGATGCATGGTATCCATGGTGAGTAGGCCACATGGGTTCAGAAATAGCTTGCCCATAGAAATCAGAGGGTAGTGGTGGAAGGGTGATTTTCTGGCTGGAGGTTCATAAGTAACGGTGTTCGGCAGGGATCCATGCTGGTTTGTGACATGTATAAATGACCTGGATGAAAATGTTGATGGGTGGATATAAAGATCAGCGGAGTTGTGGGTGGTATTGAAGGTTGTCAAAGGATACAGCAGGATACAGATCAGTTGCAGACATAGGTGGAGAAATCAGACGGTGTTTAATTTGGGTTAAGTGTGAGGTGCTGTACTTTGGGAGATCACATGTTAGGGAAAAGTATACAGTCAATGGTAGCAGCCTGAATAGCACAAATGCTATAGCTCAAGTAGATTGAGTGGTAAAGAAGTTGTATGGCATACTTGACTTTTTTGGTCAGGAAACTGAGTACAAAAGTCAGCATGTCATTGGGCAGCTTTAAAAGACTTTGGTTTGGCCAGCTTAAAAGTATGGTGTTCAGTGCTGGTCGCCACATTACAGGAAGGATGTGGAGGCTTTGAAGTTAAGAGATGACCACGATGCTGCCTGGATTATAGAGTATGAGCTAAGTCTTAGACGTAGGCTCCCTACAGCGTGAAAACAGGCCTTTCAGCCCAACAAGTCTACACTGACTCTCAGAGCATCCCACCCAGACCCACCCCTGATAGCCCACCTAATCTACCATCCCAGAACACTACTAGAAATTTAGCATGGCCAATCCACCTAGCCTGCACATGTTTGGACTGTGGGAAGAAACCAGGGAACCTGGAAGACACCCATGCAGGCACAGGGAGAATGCGCAAACACCATGCAGGGTGGAATTGAGCCAGGA